>NC_041399.2:85333431-85633431 GCF_900747795.2 Erpetoichthys calabaricus | reverse complement strand
CAGATCACGTGGCACGACAGCAGCAGCAAGCCAGCAGCTGATTGAGCAAAGAGGAGGTAAAAAAAATAAAATGTATTTGTTTCTCATTGTATCACCATTTAAGAGGGGTTTTGGAGGAGCAACCACATCTCCTTAGGATGCGTTCAGCCCCTCTCTAACCACACCCAGGGCCGGAGAAAGACAAAGAGTAGATGACAAAGTAGAACTTCGTAAAGAATTTAAAAGGTTGACACGATACACATGCAGAGCAGGTTAGAGATAATGGAAGCAGGAAAATTCGAAAGTCTCAAAAAAATGATAGTAAAGATCGCATTAGCGCAAACAAACAGAAAATATTACTTGGTAAAATAACGGAACAGCGAAAAGAGATCAAATAGTGATTGAGGATATCTGAGGGAGAAGAGAGACAAGGCAGTGAGATAAAAGGACAGCTGCTGTACAGGCTTTTAAATGTTCGAAGTACCATACAAAATGCAGACCACGTGGCACGACAGCAGCAGCAAGCCAGCAGCGGATTGAGCAAAGACGAGGAAAAAAAATAAAATGTATTTGTTTCTCATTGTATCACCATTTAAGAGGGGTTTTGGAGGAGCGACCGCATCTCCTTGGGGTGTGTTCAGCCCACCTCTTCACAATGGCGTGTATCGCAGGTTTGCCGAGCGAAGCGAGCAGGGGGCACAGCCACCTAGTTTATTCTTATTTTAGACTGCTTTATCCTGGAGTTGATGTGGTTTCTGGTCTGCAGGAGGGTGGCATTAATAATATTTCATTTAGCCTACCTTCAGTCTGAAAGGAAGGAAAGAAGGCAAAGTTCTCTACTACTGTATTTTGATTGCATTTCATTTAGTGTAATTTTGCTCTAAAATTAAGAAAAACAACAAACTTCTCTGCTCATAACATTCAAACACAACAATGAAAATATCCCAAATGATGATGACATTTCAACCATTTTCCTGCTGTTGAAGTGAGAATCAGCACTTCTATGGTGAGCAAGTTTGTGGCTTCCACTCACCTGCACAGATGTACATATACTGTATGTCATGAAAAATGGCCATTTTGCAAGATGCAGGTGGTGTGGATTTTGTTTTCCTGTTGTGTATCTGTGCATGATGTGATTAATCTATCTAAGATATTTGTATCCTAAGTTAATAGCATTATGCTGTATATACATACTGTAGCTAATTGTAGATTCCACATTATGAGAGTAAGGTTTCAGTGTTGGAGCACTAATGGGACCCTCTGAGTACGATAGGATATTTCACACATTACTTAAGAGATTAACATTAACCTGCTTTTATGGTTAGTGTCAGAAGTCTAATAGTTCCTCCTTCTGTTTACAGTTATACTGTAGAGATATAATATCAACATATAAACCTGATTTTAATTTTCACTGCTCTTCACCTATGTACCATTCGGCACTGAATTAACCAAAATGTTATAGTGTAAAAGTGTATCATACACTCTCTGCCCAAAAGAGTATGTTGACAGCATTTCACTGTTGAATTTTTGTATTTTTCTCAAAGGACCTGATGAAAAACAGTCCCAAAATCATATACAGTACATCGTACCTTCAGCTTCTTTTCTCTCTACCCCATACAGCCCTTTAGATCTTACTGCTGTCGTTTGTTCCATCTGAACACATTTTCCACTTTCTTTCTCAAACAAGAACAAAAGGTCAGCTAATTGACATACTAGAGCCTGATTAGAGTGACAGGCCTGTTGGTGTTATCTTCTTTTTAATCTCCTTATAAATGCAAGACATTCTGTCGTTCAAGTTTATCTTATTGTCATAGCAACAGTAACTGTACGTATTGTGATTTAGTGATGCTCATGCAATAAAAGGTCAATATAAACATTTAAATATGCGGAACACCAACTTCTCATTCATCAGCAAGCCCCTAACAGTTAACTTATCAAAAAAGATGAGCATATTCTAGAAACTAGTACAAAATACTCCTCCAGTAGTACTGAAAGTGTTTGAAATCTAAAAGAGGACAGCAATGTGAGCTCACAAAGCGCTCTTTTGGCCTGTTACCAACCCTTCTCATGTCTCAGGTTTCCCCGTTGCTTTTTCAGTTCCAACCTGTGATCAGTCAGCTTCAATTTTAATCACTTCAAAATCACAAAGCTACCTTACAACTCCTCACTTAGTCAAGAAGCAAAATGTTGCAAATAATTCATCCACCAAGGCTTTAAAAGGCACAAACTGCCAAGATGACCCTTAATGCATTTTTCTGTCTATAGCATCCCCGGCCTAGCTAGATGATAAAACATGTAAATGAAAGGCAACGTGATATGAAATCGATAGAAGTAATTTAAAATTAATATTTCTGCTTACAAAAGGCTTGCCCATTCTTATCCAAGCTTAATTAATCACAATGGTTATTTAGCTGCTGAAAAAAGTAAATATTCTCTATATAGTATGCCCCATAGTTCATCACAAACTGCTGCTATAATTGAGTTTCACAATAAGAAGATGATTTAATTCAAATATACAGAGCTTCTGGAAGATAAACAGAATCATAATAATGAGCTTCTAGCCCTTGTTATTTTTTTAAATTAATGTAACAGTAACCAACACCATGGAAACTTTTTTTGAAATTAAAGTACAGCACTGAAAATCAATTACATTTTTGTGTTCATTTCCTTTCATAAAACATCGTAATTGATATATCAGACTTTTAGAAGGAAGGAAGTTTTAAAATTAATTTCAAGTTGGCTGCATGTATTAAAATTAGTGATACATGTAAGAGTAAGTACTGCTGAATTAAATCACTAAGTAATATTGAATATGTGGGATGGTGGTGGACTGTAATTTGTACCATCACACTGCATTAGGGAACGGGTTTAACTCTACCCTGGCAGTGTCTCTGTGTAATTTACACATTTTTTCTTCCAGATGCTTGAGTTTTCTTCCATATCTCATTGATCGGATCAATCGGCAAGCCTAGACTGGAACCGAGTAAACGTTTTTTTAATGTACAGTGAGATAAACTTGCATCCCCTGTAAATGTGTGTACTAGTCCTAATGTCCAGCAAAAGTGGAAACAGAATGTAAAAAAGTACAAGGAACAGTGTTAGGTTACTTCTGAAAGAACATTATGATAATAAAACTAAAGTCTTTATATTTACACCATAGTTACAACAGGCACTGCAACCTAACCTTAAAAATGGTAAAGAATGGTAACTTCTCCATGAAAGCAAGAAGTTTGACAAAAGACCATTAAACTCATCAAGTTAGCTCATCAACACTTTGTCCCAGCATCTAATACTTTTGAAAATATTCAGGGCTTCTGCTTCAACTACCTGACGTGGCAGTTTGTTCCAAATTCCTATAACATTTTGTGTGATGAAGTTCTTCTGGGCTTTCATTTGAAATGCACATCCACCACTGACTGATTCACTGCAGGGGATGGTGCTGGATACATTTTATCATTGACTTCAGACAAAGTTTACAGCTTTTTGTATCTTTTCACATTCACTAATTCAAGGCTGAAAGAAGTCTTATTATTCGGGCTTAACAGTCCAGTGATCATGCCAGTGTAGTGAAGATGTCTTTTGTTTCTTTCTTTCTTTGTCTTTTTTTTTGTATAGTGCTGAAGAGTGCAGGTTACGGAGCACTGTCAACAAAATCTCATGTAAATTGCAAGCATAGATTATACTAATTAGTAAATGCAGAATTAGTACATATAAAAATACATATTTGTTAAAACACACAGAAAGTGACTAATATAAATACAATTATCTGTCCATTAATTATTTGTTGAATTATGGCCAGATGTCAACAGAAGAGATGAAAATTATAAACGAGTAAGTCAAGACAAAATGAGACACAATCACAGTCACGGAGACCGCTGTCAACTAGCCGTCTACCCCTTCTTGGGCTTTCTATAGTAGTAGAGTCAGTGTTAAGCCATCCAATCGGTTTCAATAATGAACATATGCATATACTGTACATGTTTCCTTACATAAATCCATTCTAGAATTTGTATAGTCAATCTCTCTTTTATTTCATTAATGGATTTTTTTACATTATGTTCATTTAGTTGAATGGCACAGTGGGCAGCTCCGGGTTCCTGGGTTTCAACCGTTTCAACCTCATGTCTGGCCTCTGTCTCTGCAAATTTTGCATATTTGCCCTGTGTATGCATCAATTCTAGTTTGGGTACTCTAATTTTCCTCTCCAAAGACATTACAGTTAGGTTAACTTGTGATTTCAAATCAGCCACTGTGTGTGTGTGTGTGTGTGTGTGTGTGTATAAAAAGGTCCTACAAAGAACTTTTACCCTGTTTAGAAGTGCTTCCTGCCTTGTCCTCATACTGCAGCCCTGACCTGGATTAAGCAGGCTTAATAATGATTGTATCCCTGAGTTCTACTTGTTTTCTTACCTACTTTGTCTAGTTCATGGTCTCAGAAAATGAGCAGTAACTTGGGCAGCTCCCCACAGTAACCAAGACATGCATATAATAGAACAGAGTTTCTCAACCACTGGGTCATGACTGCTGATTCTTTATAATTTTTTTGGGAAATGGTGGGTTGCACAATATATTTCTACTCCATCTGAGGCTCTGACGCAATCATTTCACCAAGAGGAACCCCTCCCCACTAGTTTTGATGATTATCTTCGATTCTTCAAGAGGGACACCCTCCAAGTTGGTCTAGAAGACACTTACACAGAAAATAGTGCGTCCTGATATCAAAAAGGTGCAGAAGCATTGTAACAGAGCACAGATTAGTCAAAGGCATGGGGAAATGTGTAGTAACAGTTGAATGGCAGAGATGTAGAAAAGTTAAAAGAGTGGAGGGTGCTTGAAAAATTTAAAAGTGAGTGTTGACTTTTAAGAAAACTTAAAAGTCGCTTCACTCACCCACCCCCTTCCAAGCCTGGGCGCGCTACACACCAGCCACTTCGCATCTCTGACGCTCGCGTTGTGAAGGTGGGGGCTGAACACACGCTAAGGAGATGCGGTCGGATCAGCTGCTGGCTTGCTGCTGCTGTGCGTCGATCAGGTAAAAGCCTGTACAGCAGCTGTCCTTTTGTCTCACTGCTAAGTCTCACGAGACGTTAAAGTGTCTCCGAGAAAATCATGTATCGTCTCCTTTCAAGCTTCCCAAGATTTTTTTTTATAATAGACTAGGGGGCTTTGCCCCCTGCTCACTTCGCTGCCGCGGGCGTTGTGAAGAGGAGGGCTGAATGCAGCCCAAGGAGATGCAGTCGCTCCTCCGAAACCTCCTCTTAAACGGTGATACAATGGGAAACAAATACATTTTTTTTTACCTCCTCTTTGCTCGATCAGCTGCTGGATTGCTGCTGTCATGCCGCGTGATCTGCATCTCGCGCAGCACTTTGAACATTTAAAAGCTTGTACAGCAGCTGTCCTTTTGTCTCACTGCCTTGTCTCTCTTATCCCCCATACATCCTCTGCTTCTGTTGGGGGTCCCGTTCCCGAGGCGTGCCCCTATGAAGAGGAAGATTTTCTATTCTTTTAATTGAGAGATGGAACTGTCCCCTCCGACTACACACAGAGCTCGATTCACTCCTGAAAGAGACTTATGTTTGTTTGAAGTGTTTGAATAACGTTGGGAAGAAACACTACTTTTCCCTGATGGCAACACAAATTTGACGATTTACAAGTCTCTGACTTAAAGTTTAAATCTGAACAATATATTCGATCTCTTTTCGTTGTTCCGTTATTACACCGAGTACTAATTTCCGTTTGTTTGTGCTAATGCAATCTTTACTATCATTTTTTGGAGAATTTTGAATTTTCATACTTCCATTATCTCTAACCTGCTCTGCATGTGTATCGCACCAACGTTTTTGAATTCTTTACAATGTTCTAGTTTGTCATCTACTCTGTCTCGCGGGACATAAAAGTGTCTCTCTGAGAAAGTCATGTCTCATCTCTCTGAAAAAGTCTCGTCTCGTCCCAAGATTTTTTTATATAATAGAGAGACGAGCAGGGGGACTATTTTGGTAAAACTGTATTGGGAAACATGGACAGCAATAAAAGTAAAGCAAGAACTACTGTGTAAAATCCACAGGGTCAATATCACAGTAACCATAAAAGTATGGAAAATAGTAATACAGTGAGGAAATTACAGAAGTCACAAATATCATACATGTCTAGTCTTATAAACACCACATATCACCTTTTCATGCTATCTTCTATATAGTAAAATGCTAAGGTCTGTGTATCTGGATTCTCTGAGCAATTTGATTGTGCTGTTTTATTTTGGTTATGCGATTGAATGAAGAAGTGCAGTTGCGAGACACACAAGAAGGAGGAAAGGCATAGGAGAGACACTGAGAGTTACTTTCAGAGATGGGAGGTATAAACGAGAACAGGAAGAAAGCAAGGTGGCTCGAAATGACAGAGTCTGAGAAGCAGGTTTTATGGGAAAGCTCTAGAGAGAGGGAGTGCAGGTCAAGACAGGTTCTCAGTCACACAAGAATAGGAGGAATGGCATTGAAGATACATGCTGAAGGAAAACGATATCAAATATATTTAAATTTATAATACAGTATTAACTGTCTTGGACAGGTCATATGGCTAGTTACTACATATTGTTAAAAGGTAATCCCATAAATATATAAATTACACTGGACAATAATTAAAAAAAAAATTTTCTTCCAGAAAAATGCTTTAATGATTTAATAGTCACCTTCAAGTTGAACAAAATATAATTTTAGATTGACTGTATCACATAGGAATTTGGGGAAACATGAAATTAAGTTTTATTGAATTTAGCATGTTTAATCATTTAATGGTGCAGACACATTACATTAATTGAGCTAGAAAGGTTTACTGCTTATTTTCATTTGTACTCAGCATCTGATGCATTTCACATTAGCATCCAACAATAGCTGGTCAGCTTTGATGGATTCCACTTGCCCTGATGTCATTTTTCCATTGTTTCAATGTCCTGGTGAAGCTTTTCACCAAGTTCGTGTACTAAGATTATCATGGAAGAAGTCCAGGTGTGAATGCAGAATCTTAGCCTTCATGACATGTCATACTTCATGGTTTTGTATGCTTGAAGCATGTTGTCAACCAGGTGGATGTAGTTTAACCACCAAGAAAATGCTCAACAACATCCTTGAATGTATTCCATGTGATTTCCCCTGTGCCTAATTTATGGACCAACAACAATGCCTACCTTAATCTTGGCATTGGTTATTTGTCTGAATTATGAAAATCCTTCAACTTACTTGTTCATTGCTGTCACCAATTTTTCATCAGTCCAAGCTTTATATGAAGAGGAAACAAAAATATCTTTGTTGGGTCAAGAAATGGTTTATGTCCCACAGTTTCCTGCCCTAGAGCCAAATGCTTATGTAGCAGCTAATTCTTTTTAATGTAATGAGACTTTTTAAAATGGCTCCTCCATTTGCAAATGAAACATCAGAACTTATTATATCTGAGCTGCATTCCAAGTAGCAGCACCACTACTTTCAGATCACTGCAGATGTGCCACTTGTACTTGTTGTACTGTGTACAGTGGATGGGATGCAGAAAGTATTCAGATCCCTTCACTTTCTGCACATTTTATTGGTTCATAGATTTTTTGTTTTAATGGGCAAATCTGCAAAATAGACAAAATCAGATTTATTGATTTTTAATAAGTATGCAAAACTTTCAGAAAACCTGTTTTCACTTTAACATTCTGGCTTATTGAGTGCAGCAGAGTGATGGGCAAAAATGGCAAACTAAATCTACAACACAATAAAGTGTATAAAGACTGAAGTGGTCTGAATACTTTCTGAATCCACTAAACTCATGAGAGGAAACCACAAAAATAGGTAACTGGAAATAAAACAGGACATGGTAGGAAAATATAAAGGTAATTTTTTGATCAGCAGGCAAAAATCCATAAGATATACCTAGAGGTTTTCAGGAAATAAAATCTTCGTTGGCTAGTCATATTATACAATATACACACTGCAATTGAAAAATCTTTTTTTTTTTTAAAGATATTTTCAGTTATTGTTTTCTGAATTTTAATGGCAAAAATGATATATTAATTAACTGCAGATGAGATAGAGATAGAGATAGAGATAGAGATAGAGATAGAGATAGATAGATAGATAGATAGATAGATAGATAGATAGATAGATAGATAGATAGATAGATAGATAGATAGATAGATAGATAGATAGATAGATAGATAGATAGATAGATAGATAGATAGACTAAAATGACTGAGTAATTGTGTAATTTAGTTCAAGGTTGTGGGGCTGCTGCCAATCCCAACTGCACTTGGCTACAAGGCACGACTCCACCCTGGACATGATGCTTTTCCATCACAGGGCTCTCCCTCACTATTATATGGCCAGTGTTGGGTGGCCAGCTAATTCAGTGTAACGTTTAATATTTGACTGGTTACCCAATGCAATTACAGAATGCATTGCATGAACTTTTACTTGAAATGTAATTAGGGCCTCTATGACTCACAGCTTTGTTGCCATGTTTTGGAATTCATTTTTAGAGTTCTTGATGGTGGCATTCTTTACAAATGAGCAGCACTCATAAAAGCATTTAAAAGATTTTGCTGTATATTATTAAAACAAATTTGAAGATTAGTAAATAGCTGTGGTCAGAGATGTTAATATTCCACAAATCAATTACATTTATTTAACACGATTAGTTTTATTACTTCCTTCTCAAGAAATTAGAAAGCTGGCAATGGACAAATAAATCAACAGTGAAGGAAAAGAATCCTTTTATCTATTTTTGAAATCTACTGTTGGTGGGTTTTAGTTATTAGAACACCACTCTGTCAGGATCTGGCATTCAGTTGAACGCAGGTTTGAATGGCAGGTTACATACACACACACACACGGAAACAAACCCGCCATGCCAGTTTCCAATCATAAGTCTGCTAAATCAGCATGTACGAGGACTGACGGAAAAAGGTCGAGTCCCCTGAGAAAACCCATGTGTATATGTGCAGAACATGCAAACTGCACATGGACTTTGGCCTGACTAGGTATTTCCAGCAGCAGAGCTAATTATCTGGCTGCCCTTAAAACAAAATCAAAAAGAAATAAAATTAACAAGACATGTTCAAGTTGTTTTTGCTATGCAAGTGGCAGCACTGTAATATGGGCAAATAGCAAGTCCTAACATTATTGGAGTCACTTTTTTCAGGTCACGACTGATAAGCTGCAGGAAAAAAAGGCAATCCTTTTTTTGATAAAAGACTCTAAAGCCTTCATGCTGAAACCCGTGTAAGTATAAATCTACTGGGAGGTTGTGACCTTATTTATAAGGAACGGATAGCCTAGAGCAATAAAGATGCTGGCCTCAGACATTGCTTTCAATGCTTCTCCATGATTCAGCAGTCTTCTGATCTTTATGGCTTGAACAAGATATTTAAAATGTTAAGCAGCCATTCACTGGAAACATTGACTTTTAAAACCTAGTACATACTTTGAACTTTCACTTGTATTATCATACTGCAAAAGGAAGTTTTACTCTTCTCCTACTCTTTACTCTATGATGCTCATTGAAGTGACTGCACTGCATGCATATCACACTTGTGTGATTTTCATCAAAGGATTAACATAAAGAAAATCTGGGGACTAAATAAGAATTTACAAGATCACCCAATTTTATTGAACTCAAATACGACTGAGGTGGTCATATCCACGAAAGCTGAACTTTCCTGCCATCCCGTTTCACATGTTATGTCTAAGTGGTAGTTGGTGAGTCACTTCGGTCTGTTTTCATTTGATTTAATATGAGTTTGCCTAATGAAAATTAAATACCAGTCATTTGAAGAATGTATTTATTCTTTTTATGTTGATTCACTTAAATTCTGGCCTGACATTTCATTGAACGTCAGGAAGGTAGTTTTAAATATTTCGAAATTAGGTGACTGAAGTTTAGAGCTTTTAGTGATATCCGCAACCAGTACAATGACTGAAGCATTGTTTGATTATCTTTTGTTTCATTTTTTTAGTTAGAATCATCTGTTAAAATATTTCAACACAGCACAATGATCTCATGAGATGTTTAGCATCAAACGCCACCACACATATGTGAATTTCGGCATAAAAGTAATAAGCAATTACCTTTGCTTTGCGATTCTTATAAATCAGTCACTGTGTTGCCTATAAGTAATTTTTCAAATTCAGTTCAATGTTGCCTTTCCTATTACCATTTGATTAAAACGTCTTTAAATCATGGTCAGGCTCAGGTGCAGTAATGTCAGGATATTACAGGAAAAATCGACTCTCACGGGACACATTTCATTCATGGCCTGAATGGGTTATTTATATTTAAATGAGGACCATTTTTAGTATTGATACAGTGAAGCTCAAAGCCCTAAAGTATCTGGGGTTCCAGACCGGAGTAATCAACGGAAAGAAAGAATAGAATTGGCCCAGAATCTTTGTAACCTTCCCTTTTGAAAGTATTTAGGTAGCACTGTAGAAATGCTTGCTATAATGCATTTCTTAGTCACTTATTGAAACAGAGCTTTTGTTATGCCCTTATTACATAGCATTAAAAGACTAACAGATTCACCATTAGTGATTTCCTATTTTTGGTACTCAGTTACGGTCCTGGAGGTCCGCATTGGCTACGGATTTTCATCCCAGCCAGTTTCACAAATAAATGGTTCAGTTTTACTTCTAAATGATCTAATTCTTTTTCTTCTCTTATTTTGCATTCAGAAATATGTGCTAGTATATTTACATGTAAACAAAATTCATAAATGTGCATTCTTGGCCTTTCCTTGAAATGTTAACTTTTTTTAACTCTCTATCTTCTCCATTAATTGTATCCAAATATGGATGTGATGAGGGTAGCCTTTATCAATACTGTTCACATATGTTCTGAACATAAGAATCAGAAAGCGGACTGCATAGGTGCACAGAATAATAGCAGCATTGGACAGAGAGTAGCACATCAGTAATGCACAAATATAGACAGTTTGATCAGTACATTGCTGAGTAGCAGCATACAAGTCTTAGAATTGAACAGTTAAATAAAGCACTTACAGTATGTGGGTGATAATGCAATCCAACAAAGTTATTTTACAATGGAGAGGATGGTTAAGAGGACAGCACATCAGGGGGACAGCAGGGGGTCAAGAAGTCTGACAGCCTGGGGACTGAAGCTGTTACATAGTCTAGCTGAATAAGCACGTCTGCCAGACGCTGTGGGGCAAAGATTCACAAATTGAGGGGTACATACTAGCTGCCCTTCTAGATGAACTGCATGCCAATGACCATGAAATAAACTCGAGATTTCTAAAAGTCTATAGTGAATTCAGCATAATAAGTTAAAGAAACAACAAACAGTTAGGACCCGTCCCCCCACCCGAAGGCGAAGGGAGGTTACCCTCTCGTCCACCGGGGTAAACCCCAATGTACAGGCTCCAAGTTGGGGGGCAATAAGTATACCCACACCTGCTTGGCGCCTCTCACCGGGGACAACTCCAGAGTGGTAGAGAGTCCAGCCCCTCTCAAGGAGATTGGTTCCAGAGTCCAAGCTGTGCGTCGAGGTGAGTCCGACTATATCTAGCCGGAACCTCTCAACTTCGCGCACTAGCTCAGGCTCCTTCCCCTTCAGAGAGGTGACATTCCATGTCCCAAGAGCCAGTTTCTGTAGCCAAGGATCGGACCGCCAAGGTCCCCGCCTTCGGCCACCACCCAACTCACACTGCACCCGACCTCCTTGGCCCCTCCCATAGGTGGTGAGCCCATGGGAAGGGGGACCCACGTTGCCTCTTCGGGCTGTGCCCGGCCGAGCCCCATGGGTGCAGGCCCGGCCACCAGGCGCTCGCCATCGAGCCCCACCTCCAGGCCTGGCTCCAGAGTGGGGCCCCGGTGACCCGCGTCCGGGCAAGGGAAAACGCCGTCCAAAATTGTTTTTCTTCATAGGAGGTTTGTTTAACCGCTCTTTGTCTCATCCCTCATCTAGGACCAGTTTGCCTTGGGTGGCCCTACCAGGGGCATAAAGCCCCGGACAACAGAGCTCCTAGGATCATTGGGACACGCAAACCCCTCCACCACGATAAGGTGACCTTTTTGGAGTCCCTGGAGGGGGTGCTAGAGGGCATACCTTCTGGGGACTCCCTCGTTCTGCTGGGAGACTTCAATGCTCACGTGGGCAATGACAGTGAGACCTGGAAGGGCGTGATTGGGAGGAATGGCCCCCCTGATCTGAACCCGAGCGGTGTTTTGTTATTGGACTTCTGTGCTCGTCACGGATTGTCCATAACGAACACCATGTTCAAGCATAGGGGTGTTCATATGTGCACTTGGCACCAGGACACCCTAGGCCTCAGTTCGATGATCGACTTTGTGGTCGTGTCGTCGGACTTGCGGCCACATGTCTTGGACACTCGGGTGAAGAGAGGGGCGGAGCTGTCGACTGATCACCACCTGGTGGTGAGTTGGCTTCGATGGTGGGGGAGGATGCCGGTCAGGCGTGGTAGGCCCAAACGTGTTGTGAGGGTCTGCTGGGAACGTCTGGCAGAGCCCCCTGTCAGAAGTAGCTTCAACTCCCACCTCCGGCAGAACTTCGACCACATCCCGAGGGAGGTGGGGGACATTGAGTCCGAATGGGCCATGTTCCGTGCCTCTATTGTTGAGGCAGCTGACCGGAGCTGTGGCCGTAAGGTGGTCGGTGCCTGTCGTGGCGGCAATCCCCGAACCCGCTGGTGGACACCGGCGGTGAAGGATGCCGTCAAGCTGAAGAAGGAGTCCTACAGGACCCTTTTGTCCTGTGGGACCCCGGAGGCAGCTGATAGGTACCGGCAGGCCAAGCGGAATGCGGCTTTGGTGGTTGCTGAGGCAAAAACTCGGGCGTGGGAGGAGTTTGGGGAGGCCATGGAGAATGACTTTCGGACGGCTTCGAGGAGATTCTGGTCCACCATCCGGCGTCTCAGGAAGGGGAAGCAGTGCAGTGTCAACACTGTATATGGTGGGGATGTTGCGCTGCTCACCTCGACTCGGGACGTTGTGGGTCGGTGGGGGGAATACTTCGAAGACCTCCTCAATCCCATTAACATGCTTTCCAATGAGGAAGCAGAGCCTGGGGACTCAGAGGTGGGCTCCCCCATCTCTGGGACTGAGGTCACCGAGGTGGTCAAAAAACTCCTTGGTGGCAGGGCCCCGGGGGTGGATGAGATACGCCCGGAGTTCCTCAAGGCTCTGGATGTTGTAGGACTGTCTTGGCTGACACGCCTCTGCAACATCGCATGGACATCAGGGACAGTGCCTCTGGATTGGCAGACCGGGGTGGTGGTCCCCCTCTTTAAGAAGGGGGATCGGAGGGTGTGTTCCAACTACAGAGGGATCACACTCCTCAGCCTCCCTGGAAAAGTCTATTCAGGGGTCCTGGAGAGGAGGGTCCGTCGGATAGTCGAGCCTCGGATTCAGGAGGAACAGTGTGGTTTTCGTCCTGGTCGCGGAACAGTGGACCAGCTCTATACCCTTAGCAGGGTCCTGGAGGGTGCATGGGAGTTTGCCCAACCAGTCTACATGTGTTTTGTGGACTTAGAAAAGGCATTCGACCGTGTCCCTCGGGGAATCCTGTGGGGGGTACTCCGAGAGTATGGGGTACCGGCCCCCCTGATAAGGGCTGTTCAGTCCCTGTACGATCGGTGCCAGAGCTTGGTCCGCATTGCCGGCAGTAAGTCGAACCCGTTTCCAGTGAGAGTTGGACTCCGCCAGGGCTGCCCTTTGTCACCGATTCTGTTCATAACTTTTATGGACAGAATTTCTAGGCGCAGCCAGGGTGTTGAGGGGGTCCGGTTTGGTGGGCTCAGGATTGGGTCACTGCTTTTTGCAGATGATGTTGTCCTGTTTGCTTCATCAGGCCGTGATCTTCAGCTCTCTCTGGATCGGTTCGCAGCCGAGTGTGAAGCGGCTGGGATGAGAATCAGCACCTCCAAATCCGAGACCATGGTCCTCAGCCGGAAAAGGGTGGAGTGCCCTCTCAGGGTTGGTAGCGAGATCCTGCCCCAAGTGGAGGAGTTCAAGTATCTCGGGGTCTTGTTCACGAGTGAGGGAAGAATGGAGCGTGAGATCGACAGGCGGATCGGTGCGGCATCCGCAGTAATGCGGGCATTGCATCGGTCTGTCGTGGTGAAAAAGGAGCTGAGCCGCAAGGCGAAGCTCTCAATTTACCAGTCGATCTATGTTCCTACCCTCACCTATGGTCATGAGCTATGGGTAGTGACCGAAAGAACGAGATCGCGAATACAAGCGGCTGAAATGAGTTTCCTCCGCAGGGTGTCTGGGCTTTCTCTTAAAGATAGGGTGAGAAGCTCAGTCATCCGGGAGGGGCTCAGAGTAGAGCCGCTGCTCCTCCGCATCGAGAGGAGTCAGATGAGGTGGCTCGGGCATCTGATCAGGATGCCTCCTGGACGCCTCCCTGGTGAGGTGTTCCGGGCACGTCCAACCGGGAGGAGGCCCCGGGGAAGACCCAGGACACGCTGGAGGGACTATGTCTCTCGACTGGCCTGGGAACGCCTTGGGATTCTCCCGGAAGAGCTAGAAGAAGTGGCCGGGGAGAGGGAAGTCTGGGCATCTCTGCTCAAGCTGCTGCCCCCGCGACCCGACCTCGGATAAGCGGGAGACAATGGATGGATGGATGGAAGTTAAAGAAAGGGTGAGGTCAAATTTACAGATTATTGGTGTGTGATGGTTCTGCCAGTGTGAAACTTTATTGGTTAGCCCTGTGCAGTGGAAGAAAACAAAGGTACAAGCAATAGATACCTGTTTCATCTATCTCAAAAGAAGCAAGGAGCAATCATGGAAGGGATGCCAGGCCACACTCACGGATGAAAACTCAGATAGGGCAGGATGTATAGGGGGTTTGTGGTGAAGGCAAACCCCCCCACCCACCCCCCTATCAGATGCTTGATCTGCTCCACAAGTTCACATAGACGACATACAATGGACAACCTTAGTTTCCAGCAAATCAGCCTCTCTTCTGTGACTCCCACATTTGATCTATAATCTCCTGGAATCTGACACAAATTATTTAATTATTGTATTTTCAGAGAGCCCTACTCTCCCAGGTTTGCAGGTTTCTAACAGAAGGGAAGACCCCTTACCCATCTATGAGATCAATTTTTAATAGTTAGGATGTGAACATACAATGAGATGTCACTTTTTACTGGCTCATTCTTTATAGTTTTATTTATTCACTGATTACTTCAAGAAAATAACCATAAACCAATAACTCTAAATAACATGAGGAGACCCATGTGGACACAAGGAGGAGGTGCACACTCTATCTCCTTACCAAAAGAAGTCACAATTAAGAGCTCCCTTTGTAGCAAATAACAGAGGGTTGATTTATAGCCATACTGGATATCCCATTACTAGGGCACAAGCTCCAGCCATCACTGTATCCCCTGAATTTCCATTAATAATGGGCACAGCATTCAAAGCCTTTCTCATTGGATGGCTCCTAAATTAACAGTGATTGTCTCCACTAGTGGATGACCTTGGGCCTAAATATGCTGGCCTCTTATTTATTTATTATTTATTTATTTGTTCACAACCACTTGGGTGAATCCTATATATTCTTGCCAGTGGAAAGACTGTTCCATCCCCTGAAGGATCAATGCTTTAATCTTGTCCCTGTTGTGTCACAATGTGATGGATCATAAGCACTTACTCTTTGCTATTTCTTCAGTATGTTCACAACTCTTGATCCTCCCAGTCTGATAATGCTTACTGAAGATGCCTGAGATGGCCTCCATTAATACGTTTGTACCCCAACACCGATTATTCTGATGAGCAAATAGCAATGGTTTCCTCCTTAGTGATCCAAAACACACAAAGACCATAACAAAACAGAAATATTGGTATTTGCTGTCAATTGAATCCGAATTTGCATTAGTTAAGAATTTGGGGATTTTTACTATTATTGGTTGTACTATTATCTGGCGGTAGATCTGATAGCTAGTTCTGGATGTTTATAGGCTACAAATGTGAATGTGCCAGTAATCCTCCAGATACTTTCTAAATACCAGAATTTGTCAATTTGATACTCATCTCTGGCTTGCCATTGATTGTTATCAAGTGATGTGTCGTTGGTGGTCACATTTGCTAGTATAATTTGGTAAGTGGATCAATGCAAAGCATTAGTTCATTTGACTCAATTGAGGCATAAGCACCGTTGTATCACTGATTTGCCAAGCGAGTCTGATGAATTTGAATGAGAGCCACTAAATTAAGGCCAGAGTGAATGCAATTGCATCAGCAAATTGTGAGTGATTTTTTAATACAGCTACAGAGAGTTTCATTTAAGCCCACTACAGAAAGTGGGCCCAGATGCTAGGTCAACTCTGATTACTTGGTTTGAGTAGGATCAGTAAAATATAAAACAAAACGTATATTTGCATTTTTGTAAAAAGAAGTTCAAATATCCTGCTGTCTTTCATTTATGTAATAACTGGCCAAAGGACCCCAGAAAAAAATGGTTTGGTCCAAGTCCTTGAAAAACTTCAGCAGTCTTAGACAATCTTCAGTCTTCAAGAGTGAGAGGCAAGTATTTAGGAATCTAAGCATTTAAATACTCATTGGTAGATTAGACTAGATTTGATTATACTATTTTCATGATACATGATGCATTAACTTTAAATATACTTAGATAATCATTTGATTATCTCCAATAAACCTATATCATGAAAATAAGTTTATTGGTACACATCTAGTTTTTTAGTGAGTTCTTTTTGGTTTAGTTCATCTCCAAATGTGATGTCCAACCAACTATTTTAATGATATACCATAGGATGTGCTTTGAATGCAAATTTGTAAGAAAAATATGCCTGGAGTCATTGACCTGTATGTCTACTCCTTTCTTTTTATCAGAATTAACATCTCTTTGACGTCTCTTTACCATCTTTTTGAGAGTCGCATCGTGGGAGCCTACAGCTTGTAAGACCCAGTGCAGATTTGATGTTTTTTTTTTAAAGAGCCATTAACCAGACCTCAGAGAAGGTGTCCAGTTTACATCAATGAAAACTCCTCAATGAAAACTCCTGATCGCTCACACTGTGGCTTCTCCTATTGCTCCGATGCTTGTCAGTGACTTTCTATTCAAATGACCCTTGTGGCTTCTGTTTTCAAAAGTGGTACATATTGGAAAGACCTAGTAATGTATTTTGAAATGTTTTTTTAGGGGTTTCGTTCATCCATATGATGTGTATTTGTGATTATTTTGTAGTTATTAATAGGGTAATGTTATTCCTGTCTGAGAGATGAACAATGTTTTATTTTCAAAGATGGTCAGTTATTTTAAATATTAGGCTGAATTCAGGTACACATTCGCACTCCACTAGATTAAAATTTATAATTGCTGGCTTGCCATAAATTTTAGCTACATATAATAATTTATAAAATAAACTTTTGGAGGTATTAAACTATAATAGAATTCTCCCTGCTGGTTTAACTGCCATTTTTATGTTTGTCCTGGTTTCCTGAAGATTTTGGAGATTTTTATGGCTCAGTGCCCTTGCTGATACCAACCTCTTTAGTAACTTGTTGTGGGATGATGAGCTTCTTTTAACTCCAGGTAATGGGATGATGTGATAGAATGTAGTACCTAAAATTCATTAACCCATACAATTCTCAAGCCCTTATAGGCTATCCCAGCAAACTAAAACCCAAATTTGGACTGGCCTCCTTTTATAGTAACAGCACCTTACCAAACACCTGCCAATAACCTGCATGTCTGATAGTGCAAGTATCCTGAGTGCATTTATTTTATTATTTACAGGGAGAACATCAAGAAACAGACATTTTACCTAATTATAGCCATTTAAAGTTTATATTGTGTTGGATTTCTGTCTATCTATTCTGTTGTGCCTTTCTGCTCATACCGATAAATCTTGTTGATCTATTAGTGATTTCTGCTCATCTATGAATTATATATTACCTTTCTGCTTTCTGCTCATATCTATAAATGTATTATATAGTGTCTTTCTACTAATTTAATAATAACTCTTTGCATTTATATAGCGCTTTTCTCAGGACTCAAAGCACTCAACAATTGCAGGTTAAGGGCCTTGCTCAAAGGCCCAACAGAGCAGAGTCTCTTTTTGGCATTTATGGGATTCAAACCGGCAACCTTCTGATTGCCAGTGCAGATCCCTAGCCTCAGAGCCACCACTATCTATCTATCTATCTATCTATCTATCTATCTATCTATCTATCTATCTATCTATCTATCTATCTATCTATCTATCTATCTATCTATCTATCTATCTATCTATCTATCTATCTATCTATCTATCTATCTATCTATCTATCTATCTATCTATCTACCTCAATTCCTCACTAAATATATTTGTATAACCCAGCAAGCTTTTCTTTAAAGGTTATGATGAATCTCCCATTATTTCTGTGCCATATTTTAGTTGATTCACACAGAGAACCATATACACATGCAATTAATCACATAGAGAGGTATTGCGCAGAATTTTAGAGTCTTTCAAAACTCAACTTGATGTTATTTTGGATAAATTAGATGGATAGGTTTGGCAAGCTTTTTTGGGCTGAATGGCCTCTTCTCATCAAAATTTTTCAAATGTTTTAATACCCCATCTATAGGACCAGAAAGCTTGTCCTTGGTTAAATTTTTCTCTTGCTAGTCTAATTTTCAGGACGTAATTCTTGCCTAGATAAAGGAGTTACTGGGTAAACTAGACTCTGTGTGATAAATGGCTTGTCTCTTCAACAAACTCTTCACTAACTCTTGTCTGGCCAAAAAAAAAAAAAATCATTATAACTTTTCATGCTGTCACATCCAGTACTGATGGGTAATTTATATGTGGAGGTGGTAGGGGGTAGCTGCTACTGTACAACTAAGCTTCAATATATTAAGATAAAACCTGACAATATACAATATAAGCTGAAGAGTTTTGCAGTCAGTGCGCTAAAATGTTTTTACTACACTAGCAATGACTGAATGTTTTCAAAGTAGAAATTTCATCCAGTCAATGTGAATATCATTTAATTTTAAGTTAGCCCTCAAATGTATTCATCATGCACTCTTAGAAATACTGGTTCTAAAATGTCTATTTACTGGGTTATGTGGTTCCTTGTAGAACCCATGCTTGACAAAGAACCATTTAATTCAGGAAGGTGTTCTTTGCATATGTTTTTATGCTCCAAAAGGTTCATAATATGTGGACAAAACCAAAGTCTTTAATCCTAGCAGGATACAACAGACCAAGAAATGCTGATCTTGGTCTGTGTGACTGTATGCAGTGAAAGTCCTCATAAAATCAGGAACCCCAGTGGTTTTATCACATGTTAATTGTTATTCATGGAACCTGTCATGGGACTCAATAAATGATGGCTCTTTCTCCAACCTTCATATGGACATTTCTTTAGTGATATAAAAATGGTTCCCCTATGGCATCATTCTGAAGAACCACTTTGGCACCTTTTATTTTTAAGAGTGAGAGTCTATTAATATTTTTAGTTCATTGGCTTTTTTCAAATTTTAAGCATACTCAAGCACAATAATGAGATTATAATAACATTAGGATTAAATTAGCCATAGCAACTTTTTGGGATTTGGCCACATATTTCTCCTTATTATAAAATAAATATTACATGTAACACCCAAATCAATATGAATAAATCCCCTAAATGATCAATGTGTGGTTTAAAGTATATGTGTAGTATTTTGAAATGGAGACAATCCAGTCAGTTAAGATGCAAAATGGGCTCATATGGTAAATCTGTTTAGTTTTTACTGTTGGAGCTTTGATCAATTTGATATAATCAAGAATGTGCTTGAGGCCAACGATGTGATGACAGTTTTGCGATATTAGAATCATCATTGTGCTTCACTTGCAGTTGCTGTAAGGTTGCCTTTTTGATATCAGCAACCTGAGTGGGAAAACAATTTAAGAAACACGATATTTTAATTATATTGTACATTTTTTTAATCTACTGTCATTTAATTAATATAAAATACATACCAAACAATTACATTTTTAATATGGGCAGCCATCTCTGCTTTGCCAGTTAGGCTTACAGCCTCACACACGCACCTTTTTCATATTTCTATTAATTATTCTACGTACGCCCTTAAGCCCCACTGTACTTTTTTATCTGAGCCCATCCCTTCCGTGCTGACACACACACACACACACACGCGCGCGCACTACCTTCCACCTTTCTGTGGCACTGGGTCAGCAGGCAATCTCGTCCTGCAGAGCGAGAACAGCTCTGGGAACCTGAGAGGATAGCTAGCCCGTAGCCGATCCCTCCCACCGCACGGATGGATGGCTCCCGCAGAATTTACCTATGACCAGCCCCATGAGTGCGTGGAGATGAGCGAAGCCTGCTGCCGTCCCCACAAACGGTGTAGCAGCACTAGCAGAAGCGGCGAAGGGCTCTGCGGAGCGCGCTGCGCCGCTCTCTGCCTGGAAAGTTTCGCCTGCCTTTATATTAAATCCCTGGTTTCCTTGGAAACGCAACCCTGGCAAGGAGATTCCAGCTTTCCAACTGGTATCTGTTTCCAGCTCCACATCGTACAAACTGCAGTCTGTGAGGACATGAAGCTGCCTGGAGAACGGCCGTCCACTGTTGAAACCGACCGCGCACGTGAGAGTCGGTTTCTCTCCAACTTTGCGGAGCCTATGTAACCTCACTTTCGTCTCTTTTAATTTTTTGTCTAATTTTTTGCCTTTTTCACGTTGTTTCTCTGTTCCACCGCAGGATGTGCTAATTTCGTGACGCGCTGCTTTATTCCTATCCCTTATTATGAGCTTGGAGACAGAGGCGGGTCCGGTCTACAGGGGCACCGAGCCAGAACCGGAAGGAGGCGCTACAGCGGGCGTCCAAAACAGCTCAACGGACCGTCGCGCAAGCGACTGGCAAGTGGAGGAGCAGCAGCAGCATCACCCGGGACTTAACTGTCAGGAGGAGCTCAATCCAGGAGAGGGACACAGCGGCTGTAGCGGCGAGGACAGCTACAAGGCAGTGAACGGGGAGGGTTCCTACAAAGTGCAGCCCTCGCACTCGGACTGCAGCAGCGAGAACAGCATCCCGACCCCGAGCTGCAGGATTTGCTTTCAAGGTGCTGAACAGGTACACATGTTTGAATTCTCTTTAATAATTTTTTGTTCATTTCAAACTCACAGCCATCCATTGAAAGCTCGCGAAGGTGAAGTGATTTTCAGCACCTTGGAGAGCGCTTGATAACTGAGTTGCTTTTTGACCGCCACAGAAGGCAGAGCGTTTTACGCCGAGATACTCTAAGCGTATAGTGAGTCGCAGCCTCATGTTTTTTGTAACGTTAATAAACACAAACTCAAGGACCGAAAAGAAAACTGCATTACTACCAAACAGCAGTGCGTCTGAAAGAATTTTGTGCCGTTTTCTCGGTATTGCAAGATAAATGCTGCGAACGAGATGAGTGCATCGATCTGAAAAGTGCAATTTATGGCATCTAAAAATGCCCACGACCGCTAAAACACGGACACTTTGAGTAACTACCCATACACACAAAAACACACTATATACGTGACCACTTCCACTTACTTGTGCTTTCATTCTGTTAATGTATCGTACGGCTGACGTTTTTCATTTTCTTTCTCACGGTAGTGGGGTGTATTGCTAAACACCAAAGAGGAAGAGTTTGTAAAAACTGTTGGAACAGTAGATTAGCTTGAAAACAATATGAATCATAAAAATTACTCAGTAATCATAATGTTTCTTTAAAAATAGATTCAATTTATAGCTATCTGAAACAACGATTTATTTGGTAGCTCTTATTTAATTTTGACCAAGATATTCCACAAGGTTCATCTCCTTGAGTTCGTGGAATCAGCAACGAAAGGAATTAGAATATTGTGACTGCGTACTGGATGTCTCTATGACGCCCAATTGTTGCGTGAATATAATTTATTCAGAATCAAGAAAATGGTGTGAATTTGACTCAGGAAGGCAGGTAAATCTGCTACAACTTACTGACAGCAACTCATTGTGGCAAATTTTGCATTAACCTTAATGTATGCACTACTGATTTTATGGTATCTACAGTTTGCAGGATGTGGTTAATAGTACTGCACTTTCAATTAAAATGATCAATCAAAAATGGTGTATTGATTGTTTATGTAGGTTAGAGTGATAGCTATAAGCAAATCCATCTTCATTTTAATGTAATGAGTAGAATTATATATGAAAAATAGCATAACAATTATAAAAAGAGAGTATTGTGAACTTGTATAAATTTGTCAACAGCAGTTTCTGAATTTGAATCTCAGTTCAGCATTGACAATGTTACCTCCCTGCCTCTTCCTCAATTTCAGCATGTCCAAAACTTTTAATTTGTACATGGGAAACAGCCCACATTGTGTTGGAAAAATGAAGCTGATATTTAATGGATTTGTCAGATATGTTCTTAAAATACAAAATAAGAGCATGATTTAAATTTCACTGTTAACTCCTCGTGAATTACCCTTCTAAAGTAGTAATTAAAGGATGAAACCAGAAATCTAAGGACATGAGCTTTGAAATTCATTGATAGATTTATATAGATCTCTCTTCAGTGTTAGGCCTTGATCTCTTTAATTATTTCATGTAATGCTTTTTTATTTTTACATATATGTAAAAAGAATCCTGCATAACAGTACTGAATGACTACAGACCTGTTGCTTTTGACATCTGTGGTTATGAAAACCGTTGAGAGGCTGGTGTTAGCTCATTTGAAGGGTATCACTGTTCCCTTGTTGCACCCCTTCATTTTGCCTCCCGAGCAAACAAGTCAATGTATAATGCAGTAAATATGGGTCTGCACTACATCTTGCAACATCTTGACAGTCCAGGGCCCTATCCAAGGATCCTGTCTGTGGATGTAAGTTTAGTGTTTACCACAATCATCCCAAAACTCCACTGTCCAGCTTTCTGCCGCTGTCTCCACCTGTCACTGGACTACGAATTCCCTGACAAATAGGAAACAGCAGGTGAAACTGGGGAAACTCATTTCTGACTCTCGGGCAATCAGCACTGGTGCTACTCTGGGGTTGTGTGCTGTCCCAACTGCTCTTTTCCCTTCATACTAATTACTCCACCTCTAAGGACCCCTCAGACATACTCCTCAAATATGCATATGACACAAGCATAATTGGACTCATAAGAAATGGTGATGAATCTGCATATGGAAGGGAGGTTGGGCAGCTGGCTCTTTGGTGTTGTCAGAACAATTTGGAGCTAAACACACTTCAAAACTGTTGAGATCATAGTGGACATCTCGAGGGTACCCAAAATGACCCTCTCCATATTTAATAATAGTATTTCAGTTGTGGAAACCTTCATGTTTCTGGGTTAAGTAATCATCCAGGGCTTGATTTGGAAGTCCAACATAGATTCCATAATAAAAAAGACATAGTAGCGGGTGTACTTCCTGCAACAGCTGAGGGAGTTCAATATGCCACAGGATCTGCAGACTCAGTTCTACACAGCAAACATCAAGTCTGTTCTAAGCACATAAATGGCAATGTGGCTTGAATCAGCACCTAAACATGACAAGGACAAGCTACCACGAATAGTCAGGTCTGCTGAAAAGAAGACTAGCACCACACATTCCACCTTGTAGGACCTGTACTTTTCCAGTAATGAAGTGGGCAGGGAAAATCATCACCGACCCCTCACATCCAGGCCACAATTCTCCCATTTGCCAGATGTTGTAGACTAAACTTTGCCAACACAAACAGGTATAAGAACAGTTTCTTTTCCACACGCCATCAAGCTCATCAATGGTTAAGTCAGCTGTTTTTGCTCAGTCTGGGCAAACCCCCTTTCTTGCAATATTCTAACATATAGTTTTCAGTATTTGTTGCACTGCTTTGCACTTTGTATGTTTATGTTCACATTCTTTGTCTTATATTTATCTCCGGGTATCTACAGGTGTGTAGTTATCAATTTTGTGCATGTCTGTTGTGTAACTCGGAGAGTTATCAAAATACTGCAGTAATATTCTTTGCATGCGAGCATATATGACCAATAAATGTGATTCCAATTCGGATTTGTGTTTTAAAGCATGCATTTGGAACTGTAAATGTGGTGGCGAGCCCCTAATATTTGCTTCATTTTGTTGCAAAGTGAACTTTTTAGCCTTATTGATATGTTGTAAAAATGCACACAGTATATTGTATCCAGATAAATGTCTTCTGTGTTGGTAAAAAATGTCATTGCTTTCACATTACACTGAGAGCTGCTTGTGTGTTTACAAATCTGGGTAGATATCTGATCATATTGCTATGGAAGATGTTTAGTGGTGTCTTGCTATAACTTGCCACTTGATAAAAATGATCTTTCATTACTGAACTGTAGAAGCTTCCCTCCAACTGGACATATGGGTGAAGCCTAAAACTAGAGAGTTTTTTTTATATGTGCATTGATTTTTAACACTAATCTGTGGCATTTAATTGAACTAATGACTGATTAGACAGTTTGATCCAACTTGTTATGTAGATTTTAAAAGCAGCAATGTACATTTTTAATAAACACATTTATAAAAATGACTATTAGAGTCAAAATGATGCTTATTTGTTTATTTTCACTATTTTATTTCACAGTTCACTTGCTTATTATAATTTTGCACTTTATAAATTCATTCAGCATATGTACAAAACATGTGGTTTACAATAAAAATGAGCAGATGGACACAACAGTGTGTTCTTGAGAGGAGAATCCAGTTGAGTGTCTCCATCATGTAAATGTAAAACACAAGAGCAAAATAAAAAAATCAACATCCGGCGCCGCCGTGAGTGGCAGCCTTTTCAGCAGCTCCATGTATGACTGTATATGTATGTGTATTTTTCTACTTTTATTTTTCTATTTTTATTTATTGATCACTCCTATTACTTTTTTTGTGAATTTCCCATTGGGATTAATTAAGTCTCTATCTATCTATCTATCTATCTATCTAAAAAAGTGCCCAGGAAATTAAATCCACTATACCACAGAAAATACCCATTTCTGAATGATTTTATCAACTGAAATGTACATGCCGTTGATTGCTTTTGTCTCTAAAGACTAGTAGAAGGTGGTAATTATCTAATACATTATCTAATTATCCCACAAATTGAATTCAAAATAGGAAATGACCAGGACAAAGTTTTGCAATTGTGATACAGTTCAACACAATAGTCAACTAAGATCATTTAGAGGAATTAGAATAACTAATGAGGTATAAAGAAGAGTTTTACTTAAATAAGCAATGAGAAGAGTGGTTTTCATTAATTGCTTTAGACTTGTAATCTTGGTGATGAGCGGTACAGTATCTTTAGAATATGAGGAGAACAAATTATCGCCAAAAATCTGTGGTTGTTAATGATTAGCTTGTTTCTTAGTTCAGTGTTCCTGAAGAAATTCATAATGCAGTATTCTTTGTAGTTTCAGGCTCATTTAGTTAAGTTGGTACTTCAGAATTGTTTTACCTTTTATCGTAACAATGCTTTTTACAAGCTGAAACAAAATACCTTCATGTATTTGAGCATCTGTTTCATTTTATATAGTAAGTTAACCTGTGGTTTATTATTGATTTACTTGGTCTGTCGAGAAATAAAGACGAGTTGCCAATAAAAACAGTGCTAACTTTTTTTTAACAAAACAGATAAAGTTCTGTTTTACATACAGTAAATATAGATGTTGCATTCAAGTTGTTCTTATGTTGCTTTGGTTGTATCTCTATGCAATTAAGTAATTAATTAATTAAATTAATTATTTAATTAATTGTGCAATTAAGATCTTATGTTGAATGTTTGTGTTCTACCTTATTTCTTATCCTTTCTTATCCTTTTGTAATTATATTTATTTATATTTTGTCACTGCAGGGACTGCACCTAATTTCATTGTATTTGTTACAATGACAATAAAGATATTTTGATTCTGATATTAATATTTAATTCCATGGTACTTCCTGAATTTTACATAAATCCAACATTTCTCTCTTGTAATTTACTATAACTTGCTCTGTAGCTTCTTGGTATAAAGCATTTTCTAAGTTATGATCCACTAATTGTCCCAAGAGTGAATTACCAATTCAATTATAGGTTTGAAAAGCCTAGGAATTATGAGCAAAATAAGTACAGGAATTTATTTCATGCAGGCACATTACACACAATGTCTTATAGTTGAGAAAATAATGCAGTGATGTGCTAAATTTTAAACAGTCTCTGGCATCCTGCTTTATCCTGATAGGCTTCCCTCTGCTTATTTATTTAGCCGATTTCTTCTTGTCATTTTGGCACCAGCAGTTTATTTGGATGTATTGTTTTGTTTGGGAATATAATCTTGTAAAAAAATAACTTTTAAAGATAAGCATATACTCTAAGTTACCAGTTCATTGTCTAAAAGAAAAAAAAAATCTGATGTGGCTAGCACATGACTTTCTCTATATTTACCACATGAAAATGGCATATGGGGTGAATTTAACAAAATATATCCATGATGCAATGCCACTTTAAAGAAGAATCTATTTAAAGAAAATGTAATACATATTTTAATGTAAATCCACCTTAATAAAAGGATAAGTGTTTATTTATCTGTGTGGCTGTCCAGTTGCTATGTCTCTGCCATTCCGATTCATGGCACATTCCATATATTTTTAGTAATAAAATGCATTGCATTTGTCATTCTAACCAATGGCGCATCACAAACATTAATATTGCTTTTACGAATCCCGTAACAATGCCACATAACAGAAACATTAGCATTGTATTGGTAATTCCAACAGATGGCACATCATAAACATTTGTAGTAATGAATTTTATTACTACACATGCTTGAGATGTGCCATCTGTTAGAATTACAAATGCAATGCATTTTATTACTACATGCATTATAAACTACATTCCAATAAATGGTGCACTGCAAATATTAACGCTGGAGTCTACATTCATTACTTAGTTTGAACCCATCCTAGACAGGTAACACAGTTAGTAGTAAAAATATTAAAAATTTGGACTTCAGTGATTTTTGGTTTAAATCGTACCAATAAATGATTTAATCAATTAATTTCTACTTACTTCAGTTTTGTATTAACTCTTACTTGTGGTTTCCTTCATTCAAGATGTTAAAAATTACTGTAGTTACAAGTTAGAAAAGACAGAGTTGAAAATGGCACTACGGTTATGCAGCTGAGATGGTCTCATAACTCAAAAACTGACAGTGCCATACTATAAACTTGAAATGGAAAAAGAAATTTTAAACACAAAGAAAATACCTGCAACAAACAAATAAAACATACTAGAGGTTTAAAAAAGGTATAACATGTAATCAGTGTTGGGTATTAATTACAGTTTAGCTTCTGGGACTTGCACTTGAAAATCTTGAACTTTAAAAGCTCCAAGTTGGAGCTTTGGATTGAATGTCTTTCATGCCAGATTTTGTGTACTTGTGAGAAGCAGCATGGCTTGGTGTTGGTTTCATTTTTACAAAATAGGAACTTTTAAAATTTCACCCAAAACCTAATCAGCTTGAAGACGAGAACTGGTCTATTCATTCAGGAGTTACTGCATGCAAAATATTTATTTTATCACAGTCAAACATTTCCAAAAATGCTCAAAGCCTGTTTGAAGGTTATCAGAATAATCCCTTTGTTTTGATGAAAATCACTTTTCATGGAGAAACTGAAAATGTGATGAAACAATGTTTAAAGTGAAAGCTTTATTCTCTCACTCTGACTGTTTCTAAAAATGAATTAAAATGTAATGTAGGCAAGTAGTACATTTTAAAATTATGATCACAGTAGCATACCCGTTAGGAAGCAGAATGCTGATGAAAAACTCTTTAAAAACATGAATAAAATCTAATTTGACTACAAAAGGAACATACATTTTTAAGGTCAGTCATGAAAAGATTTATCCTTGTTCATTTTGGAGTTGCTGTTCCTTATGTGTTCTGTTTCTCTCAGTTGCTCTGTTTTAAGTGATTTTTTTCAATATTTTCAAATTATTTTATTTTTATTTGTTGCTTCTGAAATGGATAAATGTGTTAGAAAATATACTGATATATGAACATACTACTTTATGCTTGGTTGTGTCCTGCGTGATGCTGTCCAGATGGTCTCCCTCAGTCCTGATGCATGTAGTGCTATATAAAGGAATGACCAACACTATTGCATTGTAACTAAGTGAAAAACATTACTTAAAATGATCCAGGAGAATGGTAAAATTAAAATTTTTCAGAAATATTAAAACTATAATAAATTCATAACCTAACTTTCACAAAGAATGATTGAAAAGTAAGCTAATATACACTGCTAAAATTCTTCTGCTCCCTGACATTTCACTAGATCTGATCAGATGAAAGAAGCTTATGAAAGGACGTGGCAGAACCAATGATCATCCCAAACACTACAATAAATAAAATAGATACAATACTTCAGTTAGGTATTGTTAGTACAAGTGTGTTAATCTCCACTAGAAATGAGAGCAAATTCTGCAATGTGGCTGAGTGGCTAAGATTTTGCAATATGGCGCACAAGGTGACTAAATTACTCCCAGCTGTCAAACTCATGCTGACCAGCCGCACCTTCAGGTCACAGCGTCTGTTCACTGCAACACTCAAAAGTTGACTCCTGTGGTGTGAATGCCAAGTCCAAGGGCGAAGTGTGAAACTGACTTTCATTACATCTCACAGGTCGCTTGCGTCATGTGGAAAGGGTGGATTCAGAAAGGACTTTGGTTGAAAAAAAAAAAAAACAAAATGAAATAGAAAATAAACTAAAGATTAATTATTTGCTTAAATAAAAAGTAAATCATATTAACATTAAACAGTCCAAAATAGTGGTAAAGAAAAAGGCAGGTGGTCAAAATACAAGGCAGCTGATCACAAAAATGATATCTAGAATACAGTAAAAGTGGGAAAAGCAATCCATGAGAATGACAAAGTGAAAATATCTCAAATACTAAAACTATAATAAATACATAAACTTAAGACTTTTACAAAGAATGATTTGAACCTTAGCTAGTACACAGCATTTTTTCCTCGTCTTCTCCTTTACGGTTTATTAGGTGTTTCAGATGAAAGAGGCACTTTAACAAAAGTTGCCAAGGCTGAGCCATGGCTCCTACTGACCACCAACTCATTGTGAAATCCTGAGCAAACCCTTTTAACTAGCAGGACTCCACTTTTAAAGTAATTTATGAAAATGTTATGTTCACTTGTAAGTGACCTTGAATTCAAGCATCTGTCGTAACATAACTGCGTAAATAATACCATGCAGAAATAAATAGTAAGTACTACTTTAGAATGAGGGTATCTTGCTTGGTTTCTGGAAGATTGGAGAAGACTGATGGCTTTAATCATATTCAGTGCCTTCCGAAAGTATTCAGAGTTCTTCACTTTTTCACATTTCATTATGTTGCAGCCTGGTTTCCTCCATACAAAGTGCTGATACTGGCATCATTACACCAGAGAATCACATTTCTCAGTGTTTTTGGAAACTCTAAATGGGCTTGAATGTGTATTTTACTGAGGAAAGGCTTTGTCTGGTTACTCTGTGATAACGCCCAGATCGGTGGAGTGCTGTAGTGATTGTTGTTCTTCTGGACGTTTCTCTTAACTCCATACAAGTTTTCTGGAGCTCAGATAGAGTAAGGTTCTAGGTCACCTCTCGTACTTACACTCTTCTCCCCATAGTTGCTCAGCTTGGCCACTTATGCAACTCTAGGAAGAGTCATGGTTGTTCCAAACTTATCCATTTCAGAATTATGATGGCAACTGTGCTGTTGGGAACCTTCGATGTGTAGAAATTTTTTGTAACCTTCATCAGGTGGCTCTGAGGCTAGGGATCTGCACTGGCAATCGGAAGGTTGCCGGTTCGAATCCTGTAAATGCCAAAAAGGGGCTCTGCTCTGTTGGGCTCTTGAGCAAGGCCCTTAACCTGCAATTGCTGAGTGCTTTGAGTAGTGAGAAAAGTGCTATATAAATGCAAAGAATTATCATTAACAGATCTATGCTGTGACCTAATCTTTTCTTAAAGCTCTAAAAGTAATTCCTTCAGCATCATGACTTGATTTCTGCAGTGATACAGATTGTCAACTGTGAGACCTTCTATACATACATGTGTGCCTTTCCTAATCATTTCCAATCTGACTATAGGTGGTCCTCCAAACATGATGTAGAAACATCTTAACAATGATCTGGGCCAGATTTCATGTGTCATAGTAAAGGATCTGACTACTTGTGTCAGTGTGATATTTCAGTGTTTTAGTTAAAAAAAAAAATGCAAAAATTCTGGGGTATTGAGTTTTGCTTGATTTGGGAAAAATTAATTGAAATGTTTTTAGCTTAAGGCTGCAACAAAACAAAATGTGAAAAAGTGAGGGGATCTGAATACTTTGTGAAGGCACTGCAATTGTTTCCAATTCCAACTCCTTCTCTAACTCCGATTTCAGGATTAGTATACGCTACGATTCTAACCATTGCTTTTATAGGAGGTATTACTATTATGCAGCCACATATTATTACAATTCCTCAAGCCTTTATCTGCGACGACTTAGTTACAGAGAGATTTGGAACAGCAATCTCATTAGACCAAATGCCCCTTTTAACACAACACACTATATTATGTCCAAAAAATATTAATGTGGAAAACATAAATACCCAAGTCATTCCATTACTTCCTGGAGAGACACAACTCTTTCTAAGCTCTGACAAACTTGACTCTGATCACAACAATAACCATCTTAAATGACCTTACAAGTTCTGAGCTGGAATTACCTTTTACACTTAAACGGCGTGTACAAAGAAATTTTCAAATAAACCTTTACACTGTGCCACACACTTTATTGTTTGCTTTCTATTTGCATCATCTACACCGTCACACTATTCTATATCTCATTCATACATCACGCTCTTTGTCATTCCCAACACCAGGGGTTGGCGAGCGAAGCAAGCAGGGGGCGGAGCCCCCTAGTTATGCAATATTGGAATAGATGCTAATAGTATGAAGAATTCAATGAGGAACTCTTGTACTGGATAACAACATCCTTTTGATAGTTATTTATTTTGACCCATTTTATTGAGTAGTCTTTACAGATGAGTTTTAAAGCAAAGCTAAAAATCTATTTGAAGTTGCTATCCGACTGAAAGATTTATGTGATAAAGGGATACTTGTTACAATGAACGGACATCTGTAAGGTGGTAGTCAGACAAGTGATGATCTATGGAGCTGAAACATAGCCTCTGAAGTGGACCCCAAGAGAGTCTAGTCAAAATCTATGACCCAATATAAAGATGGGAACAGGTAAAGGAGAAGAAGAAATGTTTAATGCCATTAGCAAATGTTTCCTTCATCACCATATACAGTCATATGAAAAAGTTTGGGAACCCCTCTCAGCCTGCATAATAATTTACTCTACTTTCAACAAAAAAACAGTGGTATGTCTTTAATTTCCTGGAAACATCTGAGTACTGGGGTGTTTTCCGATCAAAGATTTTTAGTGAAGCAGTATTTAGTTGTATGAAATTAAATCAAATGTGAAAAACTGGCTGTGCAAAAATGTGGGTCCCCTTGTAATTTTGCTGATTTGAATGCATGTAACTGCTCAATACTGATTACTTGCAACACCAAATTGGTTGGATTAGCTCGTTAAGCCTTGAACTTCATAGACAGGTGTGTCCAATCGTGAGAAAAGGTATTTAAGGTGGTCAATAGCAAGTTGTGCTTCCCTTTGACTCTCCTCTGAAGAGTGACAGCATGGGATTCTCAAAGCAACTCTCAAAAGATCTGAAAACAAAGATTGTTCAGTATCATGGTTTAAGGGAAGGCTACAAAAAGCTATCTCAGAGGTTTAAACGGTCGGTTTCAACTGTAAGGAAATGTAATCAGGAAATGGAAGGCCACAGGCACAGTTGCTGTTAAACCCAGGTCTGGCAGGCCAAGAAAAATACAGGAGCGGCATATGCACAGGATTGTGAGAATGGTTACAGACTACCCACAGATCACCTACAAGATCATCTTGCTGCAGATGGTGTATCTGTACATCGTTCTACAATTCAGTGCAATTTGCACAAAGAACATCTGTGTGGCAGGGTGATGAGAAAGAAGCCCTTTCTGCACTTATGCCATAAACAGTCGCTTTTTGTATGCAAATGCTCATTTAGACAAGCCAGGTTCATTTTGGAACAAAGTGATTTGGACTGATGAAGCAAAAAATTGAGTTAGTAATTATGCTAGACACACAGAATGCACTAAAAGATGTAGATATAATTAATCAGACATTGCCGATAAATGTTTAAATACCCCTCAAATGTGAATTACTGAAACAAATCAATATGGAATGTTTATTAAGTAGGTTTAGAAAAAATGAATGAGCAGAAATTTTCAGTCTCCTCAAAAACTGTTCACTAATAAACATTTATCACTACAAAGATCCATATCAGTATGATCTACATGCTCAAAGCACAAATGTCACTTTTTATCCAACCTTTAACAATCAGTCATTTCTAATGGGCATGTATGGTCCTATTGTTTTAAAGGAATGCCTATGCTCTTCAACTAATTGTTGTAGTTTATCAGAACTGAGGAATGCTTGTAGTTAAAATTTTGGAATGTTAAGTCCGGTACATAATACGAAAATGTATTTTTATCCTACAGTAGTTTAACACTTCAGCTACAGCTAAATTTACTGTACACAAATGAGGCTAGCATGCAGGTTAGGTGAACTGCTGTTGCTAAAATGCTGTTAGTGTGCTTCCTTGAGTGTGTGATGGACTGGTGTCCTCTCCAGGCTTTGATCCTGCCTTGTGCTCAGTGGTTGCTAGGATAGACTCCAGATGCCCCTCGACCCTGTCCTGGACATGCAGGTTAGGAAAATTGATAGGTGGATGGGTAATTTGTGAGTTGTCCTCTTTTGGCCTTGTAGTATTACAGTCTGATACAAGCAGGCAACCTGGTGCAGTATTTCTTAGGTAGTGATCTCACAATACTACATATTAGACTGGAAGTTGTCAGGCCTCTCCAATACTGCCCTCTCTATCATTTTCATCCTGGTCTGATAACTGTTCTAAGTGCCACCAAAATCCGCAACTTGAATTGCTTTGAAGTTGGCCTTTGAAAAAACTGTGCTTTTGATGACAAAATTGTGCAAGAAAATGTAATCAGTGCAACACCTGCTAGTGAAGTCTCTATAATATGAGCACTCCAATTTATGCTCTAAGGTACAATCTTCCATCATTGTTCTGTTGATAGCCTCTTAGCTAAGTATCAACATATCCTTTTGACTTTAATTTTAAGCATGTGAATTCTAATTTGGTGATTAAAAGTTTTACAGTGTGATTTATTATTAGTGGTTGCATACAAAATAGTCTCTTCAGTTTGTTCATAAAAGGTAATTCTGTTCAGATATTTAATATATTTACCATTTAATGATATTCAAAAAAATGTGAGGGACAGTGCATCACAACTAGCAGCTGATAGCCATGGTATCAATGTATGTGTTTCTCCTTTTTGCAAGTTAGCAGCCTTTCTAGAACTACACTTCTGATTATAAAATGCTCCATTATCATAGGCATGAATTGATGAAAACACAAGCCTGAACTTACATTTCAGGATCCCTCAGGCAAACCAAGCTCCATTCACTAATGGCACTCCAATTCATTTAACTACACCAATTTATAAACTTTTGGTTCTCCTCACAGGTGCAAAAACTGAATTTCTATATTCCATTTGCTTTGCTAAATAACAGTAATTAAAACCTATATATGCTATATTTTTTATCTATTTCTATCATATCCCCTTACATACAATCCCATACAGTTTAATTTAACTGTTGACAAATCCTTCTATTTTGGATAAATATGCAAAAAGAGGAATTCTGTAAGCTGCTTTAAAACCATTGATAAGCCACTTTTCCAAATGTACAAAATATTTGCAGAATGTCTGTAAAGAATATTATTTTACATGTAAGGCGCTTTGGGCTATTGTCATCCTAAACTGAAATGCGCATGCAATTTACTGTTTTAGCTCTGCTTCCCTTCCAGGTTAATTGCTGGTTTAGCTGTTTTATCTGAGAAAAAAAATGGATTTTTACAAAAAAAAATTCTAGCAAAACTAAAATACAAGAATTGATGCCCAATTTCACTTGTTTAATATTTTATTTGCTTTTAACTATACTTTCTCAATTTATGTTGGAAAGTAAACATTAAAATACAAATATTCCCCAAACCCACCCATTTATCATTTGACCATTCTTAATGCAGTTTTAGAATGTGAGCAGCATTAGAGGTCACACTAAATACACCAGCCCACCATAAAGACCACTGCCACACTCAACTCTTTCATTTTAATACATCAATACAACAAGGATAACCATCAGCCTGGGAATAAGAAAGAAGCCAAGACAGGATAGGACACCAGTCTATCTCAAGGCATGTTAACAGTAAGACTCAAATGCTGTTAAAAGGTGTGATTTTTTTCCTGCTAAATACGACTTGTAATGGTTAATTTCCGTGTTTTATTTTAGGATTATTTAGAAAATGGCTCTTAACCTGCTTGCCCAGAGCTCATATAGGAAAGCTGGCATTGTTTAATCAAAATGTTCTGTAACTGAAATAGTAGGAAGGTACAAATGGACTCATTATATCATTAATATTCATAAGGAAGTCTATGTTGAATTTAGGCCTAGATAAAAATTCTGAGGTGTATGCAAAATAGACATAGACAGGAAATCTCGGAAAATAAGTATAAAAAAATGTTATAGTGTGTCATTGTTTATTGGAATCTATATGTTTAAGCTTAGATTAATTAACCAGTGTGAATATTCTTGTGAAATGGAGGCTTGGCATGTTAAGTTTAACATGTTTCATGCTTTGCTAAAGGTAACCTACGTAAACTGACAATCAGACTATGGTAACTTAGATTTGTCCACTTTTTTGACTCATGCACCATCTTACATAAACCATTTAGCAAGTCAGGGTACATACTACTTCCTCTTCTTCTGGCTGTTCCCATTAGAGGTCACCACAGTGGATCATCTTTTTCAATATCTTCCTGTCTTGTGCAACTTGCTCTGTCACACTCACCACCTGCATGTCCTCTTTCGCCACATCCATGAACCTCCTCTTAGGTCCTTCTTCTTACCTCTTGCCTGGCAGCTCCATCTCTAGCATCCTTGTTCCAATATACCCAGCATCTCTCCTCTGCACATGTCCACAAAGCAACACAATTTTTTTTATAATAGAGAAATTACTTTTTTGAATGGCTCTTCTTTTTGAGATGATTTTATCACTTATCGATTATGACAAATGGGCTCATCCTTTTCCTATTGATTAATCCTTTCCTGTCAATTACTTGCCTGATTTTAGCTGGTTGGCAACCAAAGACCTTTAAGCGCCACCATTCTGACTTTCAAACTGAGGCAGTTGCGATGGTTTGTTTTGCAAACGACATATATAGAGATAATAAAATAACATTGTGTATCAAGCAATTGGTGCATTTATTTTACAATAATAAACACAAAAAGCCTAACTACTTAGTTACACCTTTTCACTGGTCATGGTAAATCCTTGCTAAAAGAAGGCAGAAATCCTCATCTGGCTGTTGACAAGCAACTTCCCTTTCTTGTTCTTTGACTCCTGCAGGTGAAGCTGAAAGGGAGAAATTTCTGTCTTTGATGCATCTGTAGGATCATGATCACTATGACTGTTATCAGAATTGGCAAAAAGGGCATTGCAGTACCAGAACAACCACAATGCATATTATAACGCTTATCAAGATTTCTAGCCAGGATATAAGTCGGTGACTTTTTTTTTTAATTAGACAGGCAGATGCTGGTGGAATTGGCAAAAGAAAACACTTCTAGATATGAACTAAAAAGTTTTCTTCTGGTGTCAATGGGACAAATTGTACTGGTAGTGAAGCTCTTAAATATCACTGCTAATTCAATGTTTTGCAGTTCAGTAGTTTATCACTATTGATAACGAAATGGTGTAGGTGACTGTTTACAGAGATAAAGTGGATCCAGAAAGTATTCAGACCGCTTTCCTATAATCACATTTTGCTATTTTGCAGCCAAAATCATTTAAATTATTTTTTTTCCTCGCAACAAGCACCACTCACTTCCCTAGAATGGCAAAGTGAAAAGAGGATTTTAGATATTTTTGCAAATTTATGAAAAATAAATAACTGAAATATCACCTTGACTCAACAGTATAATCCAGAGCTTTGTTACTTTTATTGTTTCTCCTTTCATGTGTAATGCATAATAAAAAATCACGACTTTAGAGATTAACCCTTATCTAGACTTTGCCTTACCACACTTTGCGTTACCCACACTCTTAAAAATAAAGATGCCAGAGTGGTTCCTTTGAGTGCAAACCATTTTCAGTTAACAAAAGAGCCATCTATATTAAGGTTCCTGCAAAAAAATGCTATTTATTTGGGATCCATAAAAGACTTCATAAATATCCATGATACAGAATAACAGATTTGTGAAATACAATGGGTTCCTGATTTTAAAAGGACTCTTGCTGCATATAATCACACAGGCTAACTTTAGGTTTTCTCAATCTGTTGCATCCTGCTAGGTAGCCTACTATACATTAAAGAAACCACATTTTCAGCACAATAAACCCTTCTTAGAATAAAATGGTTCTTTGTCAAGAAATTGTTGTATGGGGAACCACACAACCCAGTAAAATGCCATTAAAGGGCTCATTTTAAGAGTGCACTTTTAAAAATGCAGCATATTTAAAGGATAACAGACAAATACAAAATTATCCAAATTGCTTCCCTGACTACTGACATTGATACCTCTTGAAGACTGTCCTCTTTATGAAGCATCTTTAGAGTGCTTATGCTTTCTATCCCACATGGATATTCACTGAACCAGTGAACTGTCCACCAGCTGTGTTTTGCTAGATTGCTAGTTTTTCTTTTGGCTTGGGATTAAATGTAGTATTACACTTGTGTGCTCTGCTTTAAATGTCGTTCTTTATTTCTTCTTAATGTTATTATTGTTGTTTCTTTGTAAACACTCAAACATAGTTTATGTATAATTGTAAGTAACCTTGGATAAAAATGACAGGTAAATAAAGAAAAGTAAGTTTTGTGGTTAAAAAAAAAAGCTGAAGTATAATTTTGATTCTACATAAAATTCTAACAGAAATACTTACTTGTATGTGTGAAATGGCTTCCCTGAACAGTGATAAGATGAGATATAGGGGTCTATGGTGGCGTGCCAGTTTTATTAAGAACAATCCAGTACGGCTCTGCTCAGGTGTAGGTGTGTGTATTAGTGTGGCAGAGCGACTGTTCGTACATGCACATGTAGATTGCTTCATTAGTGCTCTGGGGTCTGTAATCAGTGCCTGTACATACCTACTCGTACTATCAACAAGAGCCTGAACAGGTAGATGAATGAGTGAACAAGAAAAAGGAAAAGGAGAAAGCATCCAGGAGCTTAAAGTGAAACAGAAAGAAGAACGAAGGTGCAGGATCAAGGCAATACTGGTGTGGATGTGGAATGGTGGTAGGCGGTCATGAATGATCCCGATAGAAGCAATGGAGCAGAAGTTGCTCCTGCTGAGCATACTTGGAGATGGGATGACCTACCAATCTGAGTGGCTCCAGCAGAAGGCAGAGGAATGGAGAAAGGCTCGTAGTAGGGTTTGCTACTGAATGCCGAGGGTTGGTGGCAGGAATTTGAGAATATTATAATGGATGACTGTACTTGTCGGTAGATTTCTCCTGTTGAAGAGTAGACGTGAATGGTGAGCAGCAGAGACATCCGTTTTATAAAGGGAACACAGAGGATCGGAATGTTTTTGAAGAGACCGTTTCCATGTGTGGATTTAATTATTCAGTATTGTTTTAATTTCCAGAGACTCGCTGCACCTGGATTTCCACATACTCACTGCTTTTATAAATTATTTATTTATTTGAAGATTGCACTTTTTAACATTTTTGTAAAAATAAAAGTACTGAACACTTTTTACACCATCTTTTGTTTGTTTGTATCCTCATTGCCAGGCTAATCCTTGGACATCACTACAGATGGTCATGGGTTTAAGGGTGTTTGGTAGCTGCAGTTAACACAAGGGGACTGTCAAAAGAACAAAAACCTAAAATTTCTGTGATCCTCTGTCAGGTGTCCTCAATCTTGGTCCAGGAGAACCAGGATATTTGTCGGGTTCTATTCTAATCATTCTTTGCTTATATTTGATCTCCTTAACTAGGCATACTAACATTTCCCATTCTAAAAAAAACTTGCTCTGTAGTTATGGGAATTATGACAGTGATTTCTCCAATCAGGTTCCTTAAGGTTTGCTCTTATTTCTTTTGAAATATCTTGAACTATTTGAACTATCTCATAGCTCCTGGCAGTGAAGTTTGAATCCCATGCCTGTTTGCTGTCTGTCCTCCCCATCATTTTACCCTGGGTGATCAATTTTCCTTTCTCCTACCTTGACCCAGTGCTGTCCAAATGGGCTGCTACCCCCATGAACTGGAACTGGCTTAAACGGGGCTGATTTAGACTAGGCTCTTGACCAATAAATGAAAGGAAGAAACAGGTCTTCAATGAAACCATGCAATCCTGTGTGAAAGGGCTTCCTATTTGTGGACTGCTTTAACTTTGCTGAGTTATTTATTTAACCATATTTAAGCAAAAAATGCACGAATTTTGCATGTTCTGAGCACACTACTGGATGACTTAATGTGTTGTTTATGTGACACAAGTAATATTGTATCACGCAAAATAAAATGACATTCTCATACCCGCTTAATTCATTTCAAGGTCATGAGCCATTCCTCATACCTTTAGTCAGGTTCCAATCCAGGACGGCATGCTAATCCATTGCAAGGCTCACTCATTATAGTTATATTTTTACTATATTTTAATTTGTATAGCAGAGGTGCACTACATTGTACTCCTGTTTTATGCTGCAATGTATGGCAGAGCAGCCAGAAGAATATTTTAAGCGTTTATGCAATCAAATACAGTATATTTAATCAAAATTTTAGACACTAATTAGCCACAGAGAACCTGAATTGTACAGTATATTTGGAAAACTTTGGATAGTAAGCCACTGGAAACAAACACAATGAGTAAATGAATAAAAATGTGAACTCATTACCTTATTTCTCATTTTGTCACTCTTAAATGTCAAATGTATAAAACATGTAGAATGATTCACTAGATGGTAAAGTCAATCACCAATATGACATCCAACATGGTGTCACACGCATTAATCTCAGGAGGGATATCAAATAATAATTAGGCCCCCTTGCTTTGTGACCACAGTTAAAAGGCTTTAAATAAAGAGCAGTAATTTAAAAATGCAGCCGCTATCATAGCCCACAGCTAAATTGGCAATGCAGTCACTGATCACACTGTCGCCTGCTAATTGGGAGTAGCTTCTGACTCCCATTAGTAAGCACCCAGCAAGCTGCTTTCTGGCCCATGGAGGGAATCATTTTAATTTTAATCTTATTTCCTTTCATATTCACTTCACTTTATTTAATATATTGTTTGAAAAACCCTGCAGGCAGCTCTTTCAGTTTATTGAGACAGGTTGCGAATCTTGCAAGGCATTACTTGAGGCTAGAAATGGTATTGGCAATGAGTTTGGCAGGGTCCATACTTGTTCCCCAGAGAGCCTATACAATTACATGTGTTAATAAATGATTGGTGGGAGCAACATGCAATATATGCCTAAAGAGAGTCTTGAAAGTAATGTTAGGAAGACAGAAGGCTGGCAGAGTTCCCTCAGAATAGTGGGTGGCAGCAAAGAGGTGACATGTAGAGAATTGGGAGTTCTGCTGCATGTTACAAATGGAAGGCAAAGCTTAATGAACGTGGGTGTCTAGTCCTTCACCTTTTTATTGAGGCTCAGAAAAGCAGGGAAACCATACGCCACATGATGGAGCTTCAATGTGAAGGCTCCAGGATATTGGGAGGATATTCCTGATGCTGAAAGCGATTCATAGGATTGCTCTGGAATTAACCCTGGGCCACTAACTACAAGTGAACCGTTAAGCTTGGAATCAAGAGGTCAGTTGTGGTAAATGTTTGCCTGTGGTTGGTAAGGCCAGAATGTAGCATTTGAAGGGAGCATTTTGTGCTTTTAGGCAACAATGTGATTGTGGACAATGGGAACCCTACTTGTGTAGCCAGACCTAGTGGCACAGATAAAGTTATTTTTTTTTTAACATATTTACCTTTGATTGACATCAACCCTTTTGTGTGTTTTGTATAAAATATTTTTGATAACAATTTTGGATTTTTAATGTTTTGGATTATGTTGGGACACAAAAATATATCTGTGTGCAAAAATATCACAACCAACCTTCAATTGTACAGAATCCTATATGAAGGATTATAGGCTATACATTTTAAAATGAGAACTATCCATCCATCCATTATCCAACTGCTATATCCCAACTACAGGGTCACGGGGGTCTGCTGGAGCCAATCCCAGCCAACACAGGGCGCAAGGCAGGAAACAAACCCTGGGCAGGGCGTTAGCCCACTGCAGAAATTAGAACTATTTACTATGTAAATCCTTCTAAATTGTTAGTATAGAAATAAAATGTAAAATATTCCACAGATGACCGTAGAAAATAAAATAAAAACATGCAAATGTGTTACTTACAGTTGAGGTTCTTTGTGATAAGATATTGTCCTCTCCTCTTGCCATTTTATTGTTTCTAAGATCAAGCTCAAAACACTATGCAAATACCTTTTGGAGGCCCACCTTTTCACACCAAGTGAATGAGCTCAAAATTAAGTGTCTTTCCCCTGGCAGTGTTAGCTGAATGTATGGATTGGTTCTTCCTTGAGGAAGGTGGTCCAAATGACAGCCTTCTTTCAGTCAGCCATACCACATGCACTACAGAAGAGGTCATCTACCTTAAGCTAGTACCTGGATGGGAAACCAACCAGGAGAAGGTTAGGTTGCTGCTGGAAGATGGGTTGGCAAGGCCAGCAGTGGGTGCTTACCCTGTAGTCTGAATGTGGATCCCAATTCTCCAGTGCAGTGACAGGGACACTGTGCTGTAAAAAATGGTGCTGTCCTTCAGATGAGACATACTGTATAATTGAAGTCCTGAGGCTCTGTGGTCATAAAAGATTCTTGCGCAGCCTTCATAAAGAGTCGGGTTTATTCTAATGTCCTGGCTAAATCGCCCACCATGGCCTAGTGATTCTTGCCATTTTCTTTCTCTATTTGGCTGTCTTTCTCCCCTTCAGCACCTAATAGGTAATGTGTGGTGAGAGTACTGATGTAAAATGGCTGCAGTCACTACATCCAGGTGGATGCTACACAATAGTGGTGGATGAAGTGGCTCCCCACTCAACTATGTATAGCATTTTGAGTAGTGAGAGGAGCGCAATGTAAATCTTTAGAATTATTATTATTTATTATTAGTCACCGTTGTTCCTTTGTTCCATATGACTGAAAGGGGTGTTTACCGATTGCTAAATATGATGTCATCATTGGTCACCAATGGCTTGTTCTTCCATACTGGGAAGGTTGTATCAGTTACTCTCTCCATTTCCTCCCTCTGCTTTCCCATGTGGTAAAGATACCTACAAAGCACACACTTTCCTCATATGTGATTGCACTGTGCTGCTATGCACTCAGACATATTCTGCGTATCTTGTTTTTTAAATCATTGAGATATATTTTCATAGTTTCTTCAAGGAATATTATGTAATAATTGAATTAGTGGACTTAAAATCAGATTCTTGAATAGACATTGTGCAAAAAGGCGACTGAATAGTAAAAATAATATATATATAAGACTAGGGGGCTTCGCCCCCTGCTTGCTTCACTCACCAACCCCTGTGTTTGGTTTTCCAGATACACACTTTTAAGATTTTTTTTTCTTTGAATTGTTGCTATTTCATTAGTTTCACTTTTATTTCAGAACTTATGTAAAAACAATATTTGGAATCTTTGGAGTCCCAATATGCTGAATCTTTTAAATGAGGTCAGTGAGACATGTGTTTAATAACTTTGTACCATAATTCAGGATAGGTTACTCTGTTTGGAATTTCAGCACAGACAAAACGATCTACATCATCAGCAGTTAATAATTTTTTTTTGCAAAGTAATCAATAAATGCATGTGAGGTAAACCCCGTTTTTGAAATTCTCTGACTTAAACTTCAAAGCCTTACAATATTTACATACTTCTGGCATATCACCTGTGTCCATATATTCGCTCTCTATTCGCCTTTTCGTTATTTCTCCAAGTAATAATTTCTCTTTTTTTGCACTAATGTGATGTTTACTGTCTTTGTTTTGACACTGTCGTTTTTTTTCTGCTTTCATATTCTGTATCCTGCTCAGCATGTGTTTTGCGCCTACATTTTTTTGAGTCTTTTGAATTCCAGTTTTCATTATCTCTAACCTGCCCTGCATGTGTTTGGCCCTCTTGATTTTTAACCTCTTTATGACATTTTACTTTGTTTTCTACTGTCTTTTATTTCTGACCTCACTTTGTCCTGCTTTTTTTTCAGTGACACCTGGTCCGTGGTGATTATTTTCCCTTTTTCGAGTAATAATTTCCATTTGTTTGCGCTACTGCGATCTTTACTTTCTTTTTTTTTATACTTTCTAATTTTTCTACTTTCATATTCTTTAACTTTCTCCACATTTGTATTGTGCATACATTTTTTTTGAGCCTTTCGAATTCCACTGCTTTCATAATCTGCTCTGCATGTGCATAGCGCCAACGTTTGTGAACGTCTTTATGAAGTTCTACTTTGTCTTTTACTCTGTCTTTTAATTCTGAGCCCGATTGGACATGCTTTGTTTCATTTCCACTTGTTACGAGCTGATAATTACTTTCCTTATTTTCCGAATTTGTACCTAGATTATTTTTGCTTTTGAGTCTCTTTTCTCTCTGCGCTGCTTTCTTCTTCGCTTAGTCGTCGACGTTTCATTGATAACGTATCATCCTTATAAACTTTATATGCGCTGAGACCCTGGATCTTTGTGTGCTTAAATCTTTCACAAGACTGAATGTTTTGCTGCCCCGTTGTCTTATTTGATATTGATTGAAAGTAGGGTGTGTCTTGCAAGAATCTCATGTTCTACGTCATCGCAAGATGGTCCTGGGTCAATCTCTTGGCACAATGTCTCATGTTTAAGGTCATGAGTCTTTTAACTGTCTTCCGTGATCTTAACGTGAAGATCACGTCTCGACACCCTACTGTTTCTCCCAGGATTTTTTTTTATAATAGAGAGATGTGACTCGTGCATATTATCATTTAGCAAAACTATGGGTGTAATCCAGGTTGCTCAATATGTCTTTGTGCTTTATCCATCCAACATATCCTCATTAGAGAACCATTTCTGTAACCACCTTTTGTATCAGTTGCAGATTTGGCCTATGCTTGTACCAATACTTGTTAGTACAGGACTCTTCCAAAGCAGGATTCCAACACATACCAGGTTAAATTAGTACCGCTCATCCTGCTGACCAAAAATTGTGTTCTCCAGTACATATGCAATGTAAATATGGTGTAGGCATGTAAATAACTGGTTGACTACTTGTCCTTGCGCTGCGGAAGGGACACACCTTGGAACTTAGAACTAATTGGCCTATTTGAATATTTTAAAAGAGTTGTTGCCATTTAAAACCCTGGCTAGAAGACAAGTCAAGGTGAGGTGAGGATGTACAGTAGTTATACTGATGGAGTTGATAGGTCATACTAATGCTACACATTTTTTATGCATTTTGCTATATCAAAAAACAAAGCAGTGCATCCTCAGCTTAATTGGCTTGTTTAAAGATTGATCTTAAAAAACACCAGAAGGATCAATGATTACAACTTTGGCATAATTATTCTTTCCATGTGTAACCAGAGGCAGAGTACAAGCAATAATCAATAAGTAGCTGTGGTCTGTGAGTCTAATTTCTTTGCACATAAAATAAACACAAAAACATAAATTATTTTCCTAGGATGAGAAAAGTCCTGGTTAATAGAATGTTTTTAGGAAAAAGTCATTTTGTTTTACGGAAATTGTAATTTTGTTTTATGTTATCACTCATTAGAGCACAAGCCTTTTATCGCTTCTTTCTTGATCCAACAATGATACAGGGATCCCTTCTCAAGATATGCTGATAAATGGAGCCAGGTCAGTGTCATAGTAGATCTTCTAGTTAAGCAACTTTCAGACTAAGAATAGTAAAGTGTGGCCAGCAGTGAGGAAGTAGTTGGAAGCAGGGAGAAATGCTGGAGCACCACCTCAGTAACCCCATTTAATTATAAAAAAATAAGGCTGAAATGGGTCCTTAAGGACACAACTAAAAAGACTTCGACTTAGGGTCAGCCTTGCAGGCTTCCTCACTCTCTGCTCTCGCTTTGTGGCACGCGTCTCTGGCTCTTGGTGGACTCAGGACCAGATGTATTTAAAGATGCCACCTTTCCGTGCCACCAGTTTATATGGCAGATCAACTGAAAAGGATGGGAATTGTTCTGGAAGTCATGGTCAGAGTGGCTTTGCTTACCTCAGTTGAGCTCCTGGATGCGTATGCATAATGACAGATGGATGTGCCATATTTACAGCTCACATCTAACTGGTCTCTTGTGTTGCCCTTATTTAAGCCCAGAGAACATATTTTCTGAACTTATCTAGCACATTGTGGTTGGGCGGTGGAAGGACAGACTGGAAACAGTCGAAATGTTGGGACGCCAACTGGGTCGTCCCTTTTAATCGTCACGAGACGAAACAAGCAAAATAAAGAAATTTAATGAAAAACAGCACCAATGCGCTATCCTAATCAGGGATTTCTTCCTTCTAAGGGATTTTTCGAGAGTCACATGTTACACTGTGCTTGTTACGGTCTCCCAGCAAAAAATGCCTTTCTCTTTGCCGGTGCTTCTTTTATAGTGTAACTTCTGGAAGGGGCGGGGTTAAATGCCTTTACCGGGAGGCTTCTCGGAGCTGTGAGGGAATAAGAACAACAGGACAAAGTCAGCGATAGCCCCCCGACTCATCTTGGTTATTGCGTACCTTTCTCAAGCCCTTAGAGGAGTCCTCTGATGCCCATGCGTGACAACATATACTGTACATGTAACATACTGTATGTATCTATCCACTCAATTATATGCATGTATTTTCACATTTAACAGGGGTTTTGCAAGTATAAAATTGAATTATGTCTGTTTTACATTTTAAATTGATTATTATTTATGTGATGCCTTGTAATTGGTAAATGAGTCTGCGTTATTGCGCTTGTAACATCATAAAACTCCACATATAAATATAGCAGCAGTTGCACATTCAGGTTATCCCTTGGTGGACAAAAAACCCTTTTTGTTATTAGAATAATCCTTAACATCCTGTCATAATACCAGAACATTGGGTGCTGCTTTATTTTTTTGGAAAAGGTGCACATACTAACATTTTAAGCTTTCCCAGTCTAAGATAGAGTGTGTAGGCTGCAATGTAATATCCAGCATTATCTTGCTGTATTTGAGGTTGCCGCAATAATTTGAAAGAAAGAAAAGACAGCTTGAACCAGGATTGCTTTGATCACAAGGCATTGTTAATCATAATGTGGATGTGGAGCCCCATTTACCTGTCAACTGCCACTCAAACATGAGGAGGGCTGCTATGTATAGAGTGAAAGTGCAAAATTTGGAAAAGCCAACTAAGAGAGGTTTCACTTTGTGGAAAAGAGGCCAACATATATGTCGCCTATCTAGAAAAGTATCTTGGGTCTGATGCCTTCATTTAAGAAGAGTCTGTGAGTGGAAAATAAAAAGAATTTTGGAGAAATGTAATGTTTTAATGGTGTGCCAACCTTACGCTGTCTAGCAAAAGTGTGACTGCACATAATTTTGTACCACTTCTGCACTGTGCAGAGTGCTGCAAGGTGTGCTGTGTTCAGGTTCATTATTTTTTTGTGTGTGTTCTTTTACACTCTGAAAACTGTGAATCTTAATCGAAAATATTCCTGTATCATTTTAAGTGGTCCATAACCAATGTATTCTCTAGGCCAACGGGTGGCTGGATGGAAGAAATCTAAATAACCAAAACTGAAAAGGTTGTGTTGAAGCAGGGCTCACTATGAATTGCTCCATTTTTCACACCCAGCTATCTCAAAAAAAGTCAGTTTAGTGGCACAGACTCCTAACTTGCCATATGAGTTTGACGAGCAATGCCTTCTCTTGGCTATACTTGATATGCCAGGTAATGGCCACACTGACTCACACATTATGCTGTTATATTTAATTGCAACCCACACCCCAGCGGAGTGCAAAACTGTTGCTGTGATACTCTTAATAATCAGAAGCATGGATTTAGGTAGAGTTAATGAGACTTTGGAAGGAGTACAAGTTTTTAGAAGCATGAACACCACTTCCTCTTCCAGGAAGACAGCCTGGGGGAATACAGGTGGCTGGGATGAAAGGCCAGGGATGGGAATCGAGGTTATGTTGTGCCTGAGTGGGAGCTAATGTAAACCCACACTGGTGCAAGAGGAGTGACAAGAACAACCCAGATGGACTTAAATTGAGGCTTACAGAGGCGTGATGTTGTCTCTGCTGCTCCATTCATGTAGAAGGCCATGCTGTTGTCTTTGCTATCATTTTCACAGAGGAACCATGCAATGTGTCTGCCATTCCATCCAAGGGCAATGCCTGAGCATATCTATATTACTAAACCACAGTTTAATTTATGCACAGACGGCGGACGCACTGATACGCATGCGCACTGTGCCGCAGAGCTCCAGAGTCAAACCCAGCGGCTTCCCAGAATCGGTAGGTGGCGCCCGAACAACACAACCTGTGAGCTCAACGATGTGTAATACAAAACTGAGCCCGTAGTTCCCAGAGTCAGTGCGTGGCGCCCAAACACCACAACCTATAAACTACACCTGCTCTAATCCACTGTGCCAGCAGTCAGTGTGTGTAAGTTGGAGTATGCTTCCTAACAGTAAATGACTTCTACCTAACGACTCAGACACAGAACAACAAAGACGAGACCGCACGGATAAAAACAATACACGGAGGCTCCTACGACGCGCTTCAGACACACCAGAAGCAAAGACGTCACAGCTCCACAATGAAAGAGCTCAACTAATGGAAATACAAAACGAGCCCGTATGGATAAACACAATGAACGAACGCGCCCACAACGTGCTTCTGACACAGCAGAGGCAAAGGAGTCATGGCTCCAAATGGAAGAAGCTCAACGATTAGTAATACAAACACGAGTCCGTTTATTTAATAAAATGAAAACTTTACCATGGCTACGACCTGTAAACTAAACCTGAGGTAAAGCGTGCACGCCAAGTTGTACAGCCTCCCGAACGTGACTGCCCACACCACCGCATATACCATATTCGTTTAGTAATGTAGCCCTCCATGCCCGGATCCGCCGCCATGGTCACTTCAGCACGCGAATCCGCTGCCATCAGCAAACGACTTCTCGCTGACGACACAGCCATAGAAAAACAAAAAAGAGACTGCATGGATAAAAACAATAAACGAAGGTGCATACAACGCGCTTCTGAAACACCAGAATCAGATGAGTCACAGCTCCAAAAAGAAACCGCTTTAGTGCAAGTATGTTTATATAATTAAATGAACTTTCCCAGGACGCACCCACCTTCCATGATATTTCATCTCTCCAAGTATCGGAGGGAACAGAAAGTGATTGCCATTCTTGGATTTGTGATTCTTTCGAGAATTGCGGGCTTGCTGGTCAGATCAGAAACCAATCAACATACTACAGTAGGCCAGACAGCCACCTGGTAGTCTATACAACCAAGATGAATTACTTATTAGAACAATTAGAAACTGTAAATTGAATAAAAAGTGCAGCTTTCTTTTCTGCCTGTCCTGGTACTCTTATCTGATTTCCTTGGATTATACATGTAATTGAAAACACAATAGCAGTCAACAATGACCGTGACCAGACTGTTAAGAGTAAACATGTTTTTCTTTCTTCATCTTGTAAAGCACTTTGAGCTACATCATTTGTATGAAAACATGCTGTACAAATAAATGTTGTTGATGTTATAGTTGGAATTTGGGGCATTCTGCTCAGGTCTACATAATAAAAAAACTGAAACTGAGAATAGGTTCACTTTAGATAGATAGATAGATAGATAGATAGATAGATAGATAGATAGATAGATAGATAGATAGATAGATAGATAGATAGATAGATAGATAGATAGATAGATAGATAGATAGATAGATAGATAGATAGATAGATAGATAGATACTTTATTAATCCCAGGGGGAAATTCACATACTCCAGCAGCAAAAAATATTAAATTAAAGAGTAATAAAAAATGCAGGTAAAAAACAGACAATAACTTGAAAAATGTTCAACGTTTACCCCCTCTGGTGGAATTGAAGAGTCGCATAGTTTGGGGGAGGAATGATCTTCTCAGTCTGTCAGTGGAGCAGGACAGTGACAGCAGTCTGTCGCTGAAACTGCTCCTCTGTCTGGAGATGACACTGTTTAATGGATGTAGTGGATTCTCCATAATTGATAGGAGCCTGCTGAGCGCCCGTTGCTCTGCTATGGATGTCAAACCGTCCAGCTCTATGCCAACAATAGAGCCTGCCTTCCTCACCAGTTTGTCCAGGCGTGAGGCGTCCTTCTTCTTTATGCTGCCTCCCCAGCACACCACCGCGTAGAAGAGGGCACTCGCCACAACCATCTGATAGAACATCTGCAGCATCTTACTGCAGATGTTGAAGGATGCCAGTCTTCTAAGGAAGTACAGGCAGCTCTGTCCTTTCTTGCACAGATAATCAGTATTGGCAGTCCAGTCCAATTTATCGTCCAGCTGCACTCCCAGGTATTTATAGGTCTGCACCCTCTGCACACAGTCACCTCTGATGATCACGGGGTCCATGAGGGGCCTGGGTCTCCTAAAATCCACCACCAGTTCCTTGGTTTTGCTGGTGTTCAGTTGTAGGTGGTTTGAGTCACACCATTTAACAAAGTCCTTGATGAGGTTTCTATACTCCTCCTCCTGCCCACTCCTGACTTTAAGACACTACCATAACAACACAGGCACATACTAGAACAAATCATGGTGATAATAATGTTAATCCGTAAGAGAAAAAAAAAGCTGGATCTTTTGACTTGAAAAAGATTTTGAAACCTTTCAGTAAGTAGTTTTAAGTGTACAATTTGAAGAAAATGTTTTAAACTGAATGTCTGCTGATATGCATGGAAGGACTCGCGTGACAGGATGGATAATTGCCTGATCATAAGCAACAGAATAATAACAAGTATGTATAAGTTAGAACAGCGTCAATATATATTTAAAGAGCTTCTGTAAAAAGCCAAGATCTATCTATCTATCTATCTATCTATCTATCTATCTATCTATCTATCTATCTATCTATCTATCTATCTATCTATCTATCTATCTATCTATCTATCTATCTATCTATCTATCTATCTATCTATGTGATTTTTGAAAAATGTGTTCTCGTACGATTAACTTGCTTTTAAAACAAGTGCTACTATAAAAATACTGGACTCGTCTTGGAGAAAAATTAAAGCTGTGCTAAACTGACAAAGTCATGTCACAGCATGCATATTCCTAATAAATCCAAGTTTCAGTCATTAGCCATAGACTTATTTTTTTTAGTACCTTACTTTAAGTTTTGATAAAAGAATTAGATAGATAGATAGATAGATAGATAGATAGATAGATAGATAGATAGATAGATAGATAGATAGATAGATAGATAGATAGATAGATAGATAGATAGATAGATAGATAGATAGATAGATAGATAGATAGATAGATAGATAGATAGATAGATAGATAGATACTTTATTAATCTCAAAGGGAAATTCACAATTCAGGTATATGCATTAGTCCAAACAGAGGCAGGTGAGCAGAGTAAAGCCTTGTGCGTTATCCACAGAACTTATAGCTTACTGATGGGGTCTTACCACTATTTCTCAGTCTCATTTACTCCCCATTCTTGGCTTCTCACCTGAATATTTTTTGGAGATGTGCATTATTTATTTCATGACAAGTTTCAACCAGCAAGTTGATGAAATGACAAGTATTAGCCATTAGCTAATTAACCATTGGCTACTAAAACATCTCACTGGTTCACTACTGAAAACACAGTAATCCTTCGTACGTCTTATGTTTAACATTTTAATTGTTATTCATGTAAATGATGTAGATCTTAATTATCTACAAAATGGAGTATTGCATAGGCCCCTATATAAGGTCTTGGTGCATTTACATATTGCTTCTGTTCTCAAGAATGTCTTTCTCAGGATTGTTTGGCTAAGAAATAAGTAGGCAATAGGCTTGGCATACTTCAACAAAGCGGATACTTTTTTCAGATGTGTAAATCAAATAAGACATGAACACTTAACCTTGCTTTTGTTTCTTATTATGAAAAAGACAAAATGCCAAAGGTGAATACATTTTTTTTATAAAGTGTGTTTAATCCCTATGTTTTTTTATGAATTGTTTTATTCCTATGTAGCTTATTGGATATATTTTGATTTTTTATGCTTTTATTGAATGTGTATTTTAGCACTGGACAACTTGGATTTTGCCTATTTTTACTTTCCTTTCTTATCATCTTACTTTGCAACATTCCCTCTCTGCTACTGATTCAAGAATGTATTTTAATGCCAAGCTGTTTATTAATTTGTCATAATATTGCTATAAATCTTCCACGGTGCCTTACTTGTGGATGTAGATGCACCTCTGTTTGAGTATGGCTTTTGAATTTTGGGCTTTTTAGAGTCAAGTGTGTGATTTATAAATGTATGGCTTTTTCTATATTTTCTTAGTACTAAATATTTGATATTTTGTCAAAACATATGCCTGACTTTATTTACGCAGTGCTCAGATTTCCAGAATTTGCTCTTTAAAGGAACCTGAAATCCTCCATCAAATTTAAATGCACTAGGTAAAGCTGGAGATTATTTGCTTAGTTACCAGAAGAAAATATATTATTTAAGCAGTTGTAGATAACATGTCCACCTATGCAAGTTATGTCCTCCTGTCAAATGCATTCATTTAAAATAGCACACTTTCCAATATTATGATGTACCATTAGCCAAAATACAAGCATGGCACCTGGAGAAAAATGTTGTTAGTGAGTTAAAGTACATTTTTAACTGCTGCTTTCAAAACACAGCTGGAGAACAAGCCTTACAACTAAAACGTGTGAAAAGCTGTGGATTTATCATTTAGTCAGTAACACTTTGCTTTAAATAAAACTCTCATTATGCAAACACTGCAGCAGAGCAAAATGACCAGCACTCTGGGTATTTGAGAATTTTTGTGAGCACTGATCTCTACAACCTTATTCATTCTTAGTCATCCAGAAGGGCCAAAATGCTTCTTGGAGGAAATATTGTAACAGACTGATGCCATCACAGACATTTTTGAGAGTGGTTTAAAACTAATCCATTATATACGGCATTACCCATTTAAATTCAGCCTTTTCAAAAATTGGATTTTCTAAAAAATCAATGCCACTTCAGTCATTTTTGAATGTGGTATAAAAATATATAGTAGCGCTACCAATATAATATAGCCTTTTTAAAATCCTTTCTGTTGTATTTTCTAATTCTTTCACATTTGGAGATTGAGCATTTCTACACTTGATGATTGGGACATAACATGGAATTGCTTTCTTTCAGCTCTACAACACCAAGTTAATTTTCTGGGGTGGGGTTGATGGTTCCTGGCCGGCCGTTTCTATGTTTGTTTCATAATTTGGTTACAGTCTTTCTTGAGTTTGCTTGCTCTACCTTGTTCTTAAGTTCTGATGCATGTTGCACTGGTAACTGTGTGTCTAAACTGGGTATGCTGGTGTCCACCTTCCCAGGATGTGTGGTTTACTTTAGCTGATGAGTCTAAATTGGGCTTGTGTGTGTGTGTATTGAGTTTATCCTATAATGGACTTGCATCCCATTCAGGTTTAATCTGTGCCTTGTGCCCAATTATTTATTTTACTTAAGAATAAAAGAAGTTAAAGCTGGAGAATGAAACAATTAAATGTATGAAACAATTATGGGAAATATTTCAAAGGGGTATTATTTCCTTATTTGCTTATTTTTTGCTGAAATTAATTATCTTTTGAAAGCCTAATTGTTTTTGACATTTTTACAATTAAAAAAAAAAAACTTGTGGCAGCACTGATTAATGTAAGGCTGCATGGCCTGAATACACAATGATTAAAGGGAATGGAAAACTGTTCCCTCTTGGTTAATGCCATCCATGAGTAAAGGAGATCAATAAAACTACACCGAGTGCGCTGCTATTTTTCAGTCAGCTTTCAGATCGCACATACAGTATAACAGTTCGTTTATACCTGTCCACAGAATCACATTATTCTGCGTCAAGGAGTCCTCTCTCATTAGCAATTTGCTTATTTCAAAGGTAAGGGCACATTACATGAGACATTTTAAATACTTTTTGTAGCTATATAACTGCATAAAGATTTTTTAACAACAAATAAGGTGTTTCCTTACTCATGATTTATTGAATCAACAAGTCTTCAAAATGCAGGTCAACCCCTCACATTAGCAATTTGCATATTTCAAAAGTAAGGGCACATTACATGAGCCATTTTTAATACTTTTTCTTTCTATATAACTACATAAAGATTTTTTCACAACAAATAACATGTGTTTCCTTAATCATGATTTATTGAACCAAAATGCAGGTCAAAGAGATTTGCTAAATTATTTAGTGACTTGCCATAGCCAAATAATGTTTTAATGTTCTTAATACCTTAGACTACTTATTAATTCCAAAGAAAAAATGAACCACACTTGTTTTATGAAGTTACCACAATGTAAGGTTGTAACTGCAACGCAGCATACAAGGTAATACTTACTTTTTGAGCAATGACTAATGACTTCGGAGATGCACCATTTTCTGATACAAAAACTCATTCAGTCTCTTAGATCCATTTTATGCAGCATATAATGTTAGTAATGGAGCCTTGACTTGAAGCACCAACTCTAATCAGCAGTTCAGCTATCGTGTTGAACAAGTCTTTCAAGGTTCTGTGACAGTTTGTTTCATTTTTGCTAACATTTGTTTCTATTTTGTGTTATTATACTTCTATTCTGTTCCTTTTGTGACTGCTAGGGTGCAGTTCCATAATAATGCAATAATACTGATTAATACTGAATTTCAACCATGTTGGTTAGTTTTATTTTTAAGTATTTTCCTTCCCTCTGAACTAAAAATTCTTTAAATAAATCCAAGACAAGAATTTGAAGTTCTGATTCTCCTGAAAGAGTAAACAGAGCAGCCACACAGTCATATATGTCCGCTCATATCCAGAAATGAAGTATTATCTGCTCATCTATTTTTATAATCCCAGGTAGGGAAAAAGAGGAGATCTTATAAATAACGCTTTGTCCTTCCTGCTTGAAGTTATGCTACTTGTGTTTCCAGTCTCTTTTCAGGGGCATGTACTTGGCTTCAGTCTTTTAGTTCCTTAATGAGCAGAGAGAAAAAGAAAGATAATAACTGGCTATGAAACCTTTGGAGGACAAGTCAGAAGGCAGAAGTATAAAAGGCGCCTGCCCATCGCCAGTCTTAACGCTCACCTATACAGTTGCACAGGACCTGCTTGCAATTATAATTTAACTTAATCAGTAGAGATCTTTGGATACTTTGTAGTAGTAATAATAGTAGTAGTTGTATTCTCACTTGTACAGAGTATATTTGAATTCTTAGTTGCTCATCTGACCAACTTACATCACCACTCTCCAGTGTCATGATAAATGTTTTTGTGTACTCATTTCCAGGATACTCTCTAAAAAAGATAATATGTGAGGAAACCAGACATGGGAAAAATGTGCAAACTCCACACAGGTAGTAATCAGATGCAGGAGTCAACCCAGGAGGCTGAGTCTATTAGGCAGCTTCGCTACTTACTTATTAGTCCATGATGCCCAATCCACCTATAGTAGTATGCAAAATGATGACTTCGTCATCTTGCTTCAGTACACAAATAAATAACCCACTTATTATTCATCGTGAACAGTTTTTTAATAAGACAGTTGGGTACTTCTAGAAATAAATATTAAAGACAATAAACAGAGGAAAACATTTTCCATAAAACATGACATTTATGCAAAAGTGGAATACAGAACCATTTAATAAATGTCAATGTTTAAAATATGACAATGAATGTGGAGCTGCTGGAAGACACAAAAACACTTGAAGAGATTAATGTGAAGTGCGATGCATTTGTTTTCCTTGTTATTATTCTGGCTCAAAGATCTATTAACAGATAGCAAAGGCAAGATTCACAGGCAGTAGTTGTTTTTGTTCTTTATCCTTGGCCCTAAAAAAAAATCCTAGTTTCATGAAAACTGACTTAGTTTACGTTTTCAAAAGCTGATTTTCAGAACTTTAACTCTGAAATCTTTTTTATTGATTGTTACATATCATTAAGACAAGAAGACAATACCAAACATCCACATAACCCTGCAGAAAATTCTTCTAATTGCTTGACCTAATAATTCTAGCTCATGGTTTTGTCCAACGGTCTTTGAAGAGATGGCAGTATGACACAGGGCACACCAACACATTCACCCACATAAGGTCTTTCACCAGTTAAGCTCTCTTGTGTGGCTTCATTGAGTGAAGGGGAGGACATAGGACTCCAAAAAATAAAATCAGAACACAGGGAGAACATTCAACATTGCACCTATCCAAGAAGTGCAGTTAAATTTAAATGATAATTCTACAGTGGTTTGGCCTGATGCTGAAGGATGCTTAAGCATGGCATACAATGGGCTGACATCTCAATAAGGTTTAAATTGACACAGGCAGTAACAGGTGGATGGTCTGTTGGTTCTATAAGAAGGGAGCGGTCACTATTGTCTTTTACATCCATCCATCCATTATCCAACCTGCTGTATCCTAACTACAGGGTCACGGGGGTCTGCTGGAGCCAATCCCAGCCAACACAGGGCGCAAGGCAGGAAACAAACCCTGGGCAGGGTACCAGCCCACTGCAGGGCACACGCACACACACACACACCCACACACCAAGCACAATTTAGAATCGCCAATGCACCTAACCCGCATGTCTTTGGACTGTAGGAGGAAACCGGAACACCCAGAGGAACCCCATGCAGACACAGGGAGAACATGTAAACTCCATGCAAGGAGGACCCGGGCAGCGAACCCAGGTCTCCTAACTGCGAGGCAGCAGTGCTACCACTGCGTCACCGTGCTGCCCGTCTTTTACATATACTCAACATTTTTTCAATACCTAATTTTCCTGAAAATTAGAATATCAGAACAATTGTGATGGAAACAGGTAATTCAGCCCAACAAGCTCGCTAATACTGTACTATTTGCCTGATTTCTCCAAAATGGCATCAAGTCAAGTTTTGAAAGTCCCCAAAGAACTGCTAACTATCACACAGTCTGGTGAATTATTCCTTGTGAATCCTATTAAGGCTGCAGGCAGATATGTACTTTGGGATGTTATGACTGCAGTGTCAGGTAAAGTAGTTGAGAAACATCAGTTAAACTTGTAAGTAGGAATTAAGGTACAATTCTGTATATGTGTCTCTCATCCATGCACACAATGCATTATAAGTTTTTCACACAGTAAATATTTACATGTATGCCACTTAATATTTTGTTAGTTTGCCTTTAAAGCAATTGACTCAATCTTCACTTAATGTAGCAGCAATAACAGCATTCTCTGTCACAAGGAGCCTTACAGACAATACAAACAATAAGCACAATAAAAATCAAGGCAGAAAATAGAAATCTGGTAAATTATTTCAACACTGACACATACTAGGAATAGGTCACAATAAGACTTCACAACATTTTTGTGTCAAGTTCCATCAAATTTGTGGCTCAAACATAGTTACATTCAAGAGCGGCGTTTTGGGGTGGCAAGTGGGGCGACTGCCCCAGGCCCCGCACCTAAGGAGGTCCACTTTTGAGGTCCGTGTGTCCTGTTAGAGCGGATTTGTCAAGTTATATTCTCATTATATTTTGATAAAGTCTGCATGTTATCTTGTAAAAATTTAGCTGAATACTGTAATGAGAAAATCCAGTGTATGTTAACATTCATCCATCCATCCATTATCCAATCTGCTATATCCTAACTACAGGGTCACGGGGGTCTGCTGGAGCCAATCCCAGCCAACGCAGGGCACCAGCTCACTGCAGGGCACACTCACACACCAAGCACACACTAGGGACAATTTAGGATCGCCAATGCACCTAACCTGCATGTCTTTGGACTGTGGGAGGAAACCGGAGCACCTGGAAGAAACCCACGCAGACATGGGGAGAACATGCAAACTCCACGCAGGGAGGACCCAGGAAGCAAACCCAGGTCTCCTAACTGCGAGGCAGCAGCGCTTCCACTGCGCCACCGTGCCGCCTGTATGTTAACATTATTTTTATTAAATTTGTGTGCAGGTTTATACAGTCCACCCATACTGGTAACAGCGTTTGATGTAACTGGCCCCACGTGTGGTTGGTCAGCCCTAGGCCCCGCACACCCCTAAGGCTGCCTCTGCTTACATTTAAAAGTATGGAGTAATGATGAGTGAGTCCACTGAACTCACATCACCTCGAGTTTGACAAAAATGCAGAAATGTTGGGGAATATTAGCAGACCCGGTGAAGTGATTTGAAGTCAATGAGAAAGGAGAAACTAAGGTAGTTTGAAGTGAACTATAATGGTGCAGTGGTCTTTAAAGTGTCCCTGAGGGTTAGGAAAGTGTGTGCCAACTATGCTAGACCAATTATTCTAGCCAAAAATGTGACCTGAGCTGAGAGGCAGAAGTCCTAACCACTATGACATTGTGCCTCCCTGAAAAAAATTAAATTCCAGGTGCACAGTTGTCCCTTTACTTTGACTAATTAACACCTACAGAATCTGTGATGGAAGGGAGCAGGATTATATATTCAGGGGGCCACCCCTGTCACTCCTTAAAGTATCATCTGAAAATTTTCATTATTGTCAGCAAATGTGTACCTCAAATTCAAATACTGTGCCTTTCGTTTTAACACATGCGGGGTGCAAATCTCACTGGAGTACCAGTCAGGCAGCAACATCACACATTTGTGTATATACCATAAATTATTCACACCTATGCAAAGCAGATCAGGTAGCTTTGAAAAGTGTGTGGTGGATTGTGCTTACAGTACACACCTATGTAAAGCAGATCAGGCAAATTATACATATTTGTATTGACATTCTCATCTAACATGGCTGCTAGTGCTGTTATATCACACTGGCAGCGCAAAGCATTTTTGAGCTACTGGGAAAAAATGTTTGTCTAAGCCAGCTACATGGCAATTTTTCAGAGAAAAATCTGGCAAACATGATCACTAACAAACCCAACAAATTCACTGCAAAAAACACTTTGGCAAATTTTGCCAATTAGCACTAGTATGGAGATGTTCAGATAAGGAAGTTGAAAATAGCATGTCAGAAATGACATAGAAAGGGACTGAGGATGACAAAAAATATATCAAGAGCAAACAGAGGTCAAAAAATGTCAAAAGCCAAAATAAAAACACATGAAAAATTCCTGGCTCCTTAGAGATGTTTATAACATGTGCAAAGTCTTTTGAAATATTCGCAAACTTGGACGCTAAGAGTAATGTGCCAATCATTTATAAATGCAGGAGCTCATGAGTTTTGCTTCACAAAAAATACAAAGTAAATGCCATTTTGCAACCATCAAAATCTGTGGCATTGATAATAAAGGTGCTTATGTTAAGTTCATTTTGTCAGGGCGTTGTTGTGATTTAGTTTTGCTGTTGGTTCTTTTTGCTCATATCGATAGTTAAGTGGTACAATCTGGTACTTGAATTGGGGGTCTTGGAGGTGAAGGATTCCTTTCCTGTCATTATTTGTTCATTTTTCCTAATGGTTTAGGAATTGTGTAATGTTTGGGATGCCATTTTAAGTCCCATGATTGTGGCCATTTTAAGTACCCATTTATAGATCTGTGTCTCGCGTTTCTATGGGTTTGGCTGCAGAGATTGTGACCTTTTGGCAAAGGGTTTTCTTCATTATCCCATCTGCAGATACCTACTTTAAAAGACTTTTGCTGAACAACTTCTTGTGGGTATTATTCACTTTCTACCTCATTATTGTACCTTTTGACTTCAAACTGCTCATGCTTTGGTTTTGGTTACTGTTTTTGATCTTTCGACTTTGTTCCATTTTAGCTTTCTTTATGCACATCTCTTGCTTATTCACAAACGTTTATCTGCCAGTTTGCTGTCAGGACAGGTGTAAAAACATTATAGAAATCAGGGGGTCCACTTGAAATCTTACTATCTTACTCTGATACTATGAAATGTACAATAAATAACCTATGTAGTATTAAAAAGTGTATGCGTACCTTAAGTAAACTAGGTAATGTTTGGTAAACTCCAGTTTGCTTTAGGGTAGTTCATTTTTTTATTTTGCTTCTGATCAAGTTATGCAAGAAAAGCCTGCCTTTTGATCAGTTAATCAATATTACTGATCCTGTTCTCCAATAAAGCTGTTACAATGATCAACCTCAGAGTGGGTCCAAATGGGTTAATTGAGAGCTTTAGATCTGTAACACCGATAGATTCATCTTAGTTCAAACTTGAAATTTATTTCTGGTTTAAAAAGGCTTTACTTGTTCAAGTTCAACTTATTTACCTTCTAAAATCCAATTGTAAATTTCATGCCATTTTTTTATTACCAAGCGAGAATTCTCTACTTATTTGAAAGATTTGGTTTAAGTATTAGACTATTTTTTTTCAAACTGGTCAAAACATTGGTGTTCCACTAAAATCTTTTGTTTCTTAATGGAACATTGGCCCAGAATTGTAAAGAATCACCCATTAATAATGTTCAAAAGGTTATGGTCTATGTGATGCTGTTGGGTTGTAACTCAAGGTCTCAAGGTGCCAGACACACTTGCAGCAAGACATTAGACAATTAGTCCATTCACACACTCACACTTGGGTGGGTTTGGAATCACTAATTAACCTAATATGCAGATCTTTGGTGATCTGGGAGGAAAGCCACTGCACATTTAGGGAGAATGTACAAACTTCACGCTGACAACATCAGGACGCAGGATTTAAAGCCAAGATGCTGGCCACATGACATAACAGCGCTAACAACTTCAATACAGCATCACCTCAGAATAATTCTTTCAATGTAAATAAAATGTAATAGCTCATTGGAATATAAAACACATGAAATTATGGATTTGACATTTATGAGCTTTAAACATGTTTATATTTGGCAACACTCTTAATTCCTCTTATTACAGTGCTGTTACGCTGTAATTACTTGACTCGGGCAATAGCATAAGAAACAATTAAATATGGAATATGAATGAGAAAAATGTGTGTGCTGCTACTCAAATTACACAGTAAAATGCAAACATACACAGTTTTACTAACTTTAGTTTGCATTATTTATGCTGTTCAGAAAAGATGTATGCAAGTAAGAATACTATTGTACTATGACATGACAATAAACTTGAAATTGAACTGAGCAATTACTGTAATGGAACTTAAACTGAGCAACTACTGTAATGAGAGAGTCTTAGGGCATAGTGTTCTTTTTCTCTTTATATATTTTATAATAATTTTGTTGCAGTTAATGACGAAGTAATGATTATTACTAATGAAGGTTATCATAAAATATGAGAATGGTCGAATCTTGCTGAATAAATGCTGTTTATGGTGCAGATTCCTTCTCAATTCTCTGGTTATTCTGAAAATTCTTACAATACCAGCTGTCCTAACTGCACATATACATCCTCCTGTGGCTGTCATTTGTTATTATTAATTGTCATCAACTATGCCATTAATAATTGAAGCTAGTCATTTATTTATTTTTGGGTTCAGCAAATGGACAGATTTATTTTGAAAATATTAATAATTACATGTCACTGAAGTGTGTTTTATAGCAGTCCATTTCACTATTTCATTCTGGCCAAGGCTGTGGTGTAGATATTTCCAGATATAAATATATAATATCTCTAAATCCACCTGAGATGAGGAGATGAATAGTATAATGAGAGGCTTTGATTATGCATGTGCTGTTACTGAGGAAATCTTATAAAAGTATCTATGAGAGAGATGGATATTTGTTGGTACTTTAAATAATTGCTTTCCAGCCCAGATTAACAGAGCACCAACCACAGTAGAACCCTCCCGTGACCTGGACTCCTTTTATAATCACATGCCCTTGTGAGCCACAAATCATAGCGTGTACAGATTCTAGGTCGTTTGACAGCTTGAACTAAATTATATCAGTTTCTAAAGGGAATTGGAGAATTGATGCAAGTTGAAAAATTAAAATTATTCATAGAAGTCTTAAAATCATTTTAGAGAAATGTTAGGAATGGGATTTGAAATGGTAAGCTTATTACTGAAGGCCATCTCCTCAGTTACTTGGCCTTCAGAATAAATTTAGAAAATATTTTGCCAAAAAAGGCATTTCTGTAAAATACAGAAAAAAGGTAGCAACTGAATTTGAATGGGAAGTATGATAACCATCTTAAATTGTTGTTGAAATAAAAACAAGAATTTAAGGAGAACCAGATTTTTAAAAAAAATTATAGGGCAACATGAAGTTGAAAACCGATAAGGTTCAGTTTTTTTTTACTAATTATCATAATAATACATACCTTTTGGATGTGGCAGCATAGGAAACCCATTCATGCCTAATTTTATTGTAGAAAACAAACACAAATGCATTGCAATGGTCATTTTCTGAGATCATACATTGTCGTAAATTCTAAACACGATCCGCCAAAGTGGTAGCAGATATAGCACTGAGGTGTTTTGTCTATTGTTATGATTTTGATAGATAGATAGATAGATAGATAGATAGATAGATAGATAGATAGATAGATAGATAGATAGATAGATAGATAGATAGATAGATAGATAGATAGATAGATAGATAGATAGATAGATAGATAGATAGATAGATAGATAGATAGATAGATAGATAGAATCTGATACTTTATTAATCCCAATGGGAAATTCACATTTTCCAGCAGCAGCATACTGATACAATAAATAATATTAAATTAAAGAATGATAATAATGCAGGTGAAAATAAGACAATAACTTTGTATAATGTTAAATGTTAACGTTTACCCCCCCCCCCCCCCGGGTGGAATTGAAGAGTCGCATAGTTTGGGGGAGGAACGATCTCTTCAATCTGTTAGTGGAGCAGGACAGTGACAGCAGTCTGTCGCTGAAGCTGCTCTTCTGTCTGGAGATGATACTGTTTAGTGGATGCAGTGGATTCTTCATAATTGATAGGAGCCTGCTGAGCGCACTTCGCTCTGCCACAGATGTTAAACTGTCCAGCTCCATGCCAACAATAGAGCCTGCCTTCCTCACCAGTTTGTCCAGGCGTGAGGTGTCTTTCCTCTTAATGCTGCCTCCCCAGCACACCACCGCGTTGCTTTGTTTTTGTAGTATGTCTGTTGTAGGTGTGATTCTAGATTATTTTTTATAGCATTTACAATAATTTTATGATGCTGTGGGTCAATTTTGGACGAGTTCTTCTCTAACAGTCACCATTTTTGTATAGGAGGTAGGGAAAGGCATTTTAGATATGGATTTTTGGATTTCATATTGTGGTTTTACTGCTCAGTTTTTCTAGTGTTTCTTGGTGCTTAACCTCTATCTGCCCAGTGATTATTCTCTGACTCTCCCCATTTTAGAAAAATAATTTCCATTTCCTGGTCATTCTTCCGTTCCTCAAAACTATGATGTCCTGTCGTCTCTCCCAGAACAGGTTCTTTCATTACACCATATGACTCTAGAATTAAATGGCTCTGCTACCTCTTTGTTGATAGATGCATCTTAGGGTGTTTATCTGACTTAAAATGTTTCCAAGGAATTGTGTTATCTAAGTCTTTTAATCTTACAAAAGGCCACAGAATATCTTACAAAATGAGAATATTTAGAATACAGAAGTTTATAGCATTGAGAGTTGAACATTAAAACAAATTGTGATGATAAAAGGCAATACAACATAACAAGCTGGTCCATCCTATTCACCTTGATTGTGAAAAGTAACATAAAGTTGAGATTTGAAAGTCCGTAAATGCTTGCTCTCCACCACTCTACTTTGTAATTTGTTCTATGTGTTTCAAGTTCTTTGCACAAACAAACTTTATTTGTGCAAAATTTACTCAAACAAGTTTGCATCCCGGTGTTCTTGTTAAAAAAATGTATTTTAAAGTAATAGGTGGGGTGGCCAGGGAATGTTCTTTTAGTAAACAAGCCTAAAGATTTGGAGAGCCAAATAGGATCCCATTTATTCAAAAGAAATTCATTGAGTAAGAAAACATATAATACACTGGTGAATGGCAATAAGGCACAATAAGCATTCACAATCTCATTTACAATGTCTGTCTTTTAGATGTATAAACTGAGTATGTGGATGTCCAGTATGCAAATCCACATTATTGAGCCCATTTCTGGTACATTTTGCAAAGATTCTCGATTTGTTCAGGGGAAAACTACAGTATAAGCCGTGTTTTGTTTGAAAATACAGCTGGTACCCCAACCACAATATGCAACATGTATTAATATGTTTATAAAGTATCTAGTGCACAAGGGACATAAGTTGAACAGAAACTACAAATGAACATTTCATGAAGTGGAACATATACTTAGATTTAAGTAACAGAGATATTTGGTGTCAACTGCCAACATATATGATTCAGACTGAACAGAGACTGCAGGCATACTTAAAGGAGTACCCCACTCAAAAATGACATTTTTAAAACAAGTTGCTCACTCTATGTATTTTGTAATGATGACTGAGCAAAATATTTAATCTCATGTTTTCATGGTTAGTGGAGATGACAAAGTTTATGATAGAATGGTGCTGTACATGACCTGCACTGAACCAACACGAAATGCAATTGACTTGGGATTGAGCTTTTCAATTCAAAAGATCAATCCCATGTGAATTGTGTCCTTTTTATGTCCTGCACTGTTTTTTTCAGAAGCATTTACTTAATAATATTTTAGCAAAAAATAGGTTGTGAGCACAGAACTTTAAAACTGACATATTGGAATATGCAAAATTAGTAATTTCAGCTTTTTTGGGTTAAAAAAAATATATAATTTATCTGTGGCACCTCTGCACGAGAAGCACCTTTTTCCACCCTCTGGAAAACATTTGGGATTAAATCACTTAGAGATCTGTACATAGACAACGTCTTTGCATCCTACAAACAATTACACTCCAAATGTAACTTTCCAGCAACAAAATTCATTCACTATGTTCAAATCAGAAACTTTGTTAAACAGAACATGCCCAATTTTCCTCACCTCCCACCTACCTCTATGCTAGAAAAAATATTGCTCAGTTTTCAAGGACTCACAGCATTTCTGCAATATATAAAACCATTTTACAGTCCCTCCCTTTCAAAGATCTAAGAGGACAATGGGAAAAGGATCTCTCACTCAATATCTCAGAAAAGGAGTGGAAGGGAGCAATGCGGAGAATCCACTCGAGCTCCATATGTGCAAAGCATACAATTATTCAACTCAAAATTATATATCACATATATAGCACATCTCGTTTAAAATTGTCCAAAATGTTTCCAGGGCAAGATCCAACCTGCGAACGCTGCAATCAAGTTCCAGCCTCACTGGGCCATATGTTCTGGATCTGCACCAAATTAATATAATTCTGGACCAAAATCTTTAAATGCCAATCAGACAGCCTTGCTGTCACAATCCCTCCTAACCCATTAACAGCTGTGTTTGGTGGACTCCCAGATGGGCTAAAAGTGGAGAAGGACAAACAAACTGTGATTGCCTTTACTTCACTACTAGCATGTAGACTTATTTTGCTAAACTGGAAGAATCCTAACTCTCCTCTTTTAAGTCAGTGGGTAACTGATGTTATATATTATTTGAAACTGGAAAAAGTCAAATTCTCACTTAGGGGATCTGTGTAGAACTTTTTCAAAACCTGGCAGGATGTAATCAATAACATTTTAGAATAAGCTTTTAAAGCACTGAGGAAGCAGATTCTCTCCCCTTTTTTCCTTTTTTTCTTCTCCATTTATCTTTATTCGCTTATTAATTCATTTATTTACTTATTTTTACTAGCTTTAAGTTTTACTCTGCTGGCTTAGCACTCTTTCTCAGGGGTGGGGGTTGATTTGTTTTCGATCTTATTTTTGTAAAAATTGATTTATTTGTATGGAATGTTGTGTGATTGCAATAAAATAAATAAAATAAAAAAATATATATATTTATACAGTGGTACCTCTGGTCATGACCGTAATTCATTCCAAAACTCTGGACGCAACCCGATTTGGTCACGACCCGAATGTAATTTCCCCATAAGATTGTATGTAAATACAATTAATCCATTCTAGACCATACGAACTGTATGTAAATATATATATTTTTTAAGTACAAAAATAGTTAATTATACCATAGAATGCACAGTGTAATAGTAACCTTAATGTAAAAACATTGAATAACACTGAGAAAACCTTGAACAACAGAGAAAACTAACATTGTAAGAGCTCACGTTAGACCCTTACGAACCGATTGCTGTAAACAATTTTTTTATGAGTTTTAAGCACAGGGATAAAAATTAAATGCCACTTCTCTTGCAAAACTTTTTAAACCATCCTCTACTGGCTTTAAATTCCTCACCTTTGCCACTCAAAGAAGGATTTTTTTTCAGCAAATCGCCATGAATCTTCCTGGCTTTCTCACATATGATCGCCTCACTTAAGCTATCCCCTGCAAGTTGCTTCTTGTTCAACCACACTAGCAACAGTTTTTCCACATCTTCCAGCATTCGAGGTCTCTGCTTGGTTAACATTGTAATTCCTTTTGCAATTTCAGCTGTTATGTTTGGCCCTGTATACCCAAACAAGAGAAAATGGGAAACGGAGAATGGGCAATTATTGGCGCATACGAACGCGCGCGTAGGGTAACTGGCCGCCAGTGTTTTTGTTCGCCACCAGAGCGTGTGGTCATGAACAGATGCCAAATTTTGGCAAACTTTTTGATCATAACCCAATTTGTACGTGTTCGGAAACGTTCGTGAATGGAGGTTCTACTGTATATTGGAGGTTCTACTGTATATACTGTATATATATATAATTTTAGGGTGGAGTGTTCCTTTAACTCTGGCAGAGCAGCACTGATTATCTAATGATATTTATGGGTGAAAATGAGTGCGTGAAATGAATATATCAGAGTCTACTGACAAGGAGTGGAATTGTCTACTGTAAGCAGAAATCAAATGAGATCACCTACAAAAACATTTCAGCCAATATTTCAAAATATGAAATAAATGTCATGTAAGTTCATGTTTTATTCTTCTGCCAAAATGTAGCTCTCATAGTCTTGGTTTTTTGGAACTGTAATTTAAAGGGAGCAGAAGAATAAAAAAGAATAAGCAGTACCTGTTTTGAGACAAACATAATGTCTTATTGCTATGTAAAACATGAATACATATGATGCTACTCTAATGGACATAAAGCACTACAGGATACATCATCTGAAATTGCTCCATCCTTTGTAATGAAGCAGTGTTGCAGGAATTGAGCTAAGGATATAGATTTGCCTTGTGTGATACCCACAGTCACACAGAATAACACCCACAGCTGAGCTTAGTCACTATGTGAGCAATTTAAGCCAAATGCACAAGTAGACAGAGCTGTTGGCTCTTACAGGAATATTCCATCCAAATTTTTTTTTCATGTGGGTTATTTGTAAAAAAATTACATTTTTTTAAGGGAAACTGGTATAGGTTGAAGATTAAACAAAAGCAAACAATACTAAAACATTGTGATAAGGCGCTATATGAGCACCAACCCGACACAGACTGACACCAGAGGCACCCATAAAATAGATAAACTTTTTATTTTTCTTCACCTGGGTGCCACGTCTTCCCTGTGTCCCTCAGGCACAACACAGTCCCACACTTAGCACAAAGCACAAACACATAAGCAAAACACAAAATAAATTCTCTTCTTCAAAATCCTCCAGTCCTCACTGGCAGCTTTGTCTCCCTCCTCCAGACTCTGGCTCCTTGAGTGGTGGCTGCTGGCCCCTTTTATAAGGCACCTGGAAGTGCTCCAGGTGCTTGATTGCCCATTTCTGGCTGCACTTCCGGGTGTGGCAAAAACACTGCCTATAAGGGCTAAGCAGCTCCTGTTGCAGCACCCCCTGGTGGCGCCTGCGGATCCCAACAGGGCTGCACCAAACTCCAACTCCCATGAAGCCCTGCAGGAGTCCAAGGCACCGCTGCAACCCTGGGGGTTTGACATCTAGCATCCCAGGGGGAGGTATTGGGTAGCCCATGCCTGCTCCCCCGGAACATATACTGAAGGGTGTCCCGGCCGGCCGCCACAACATCTATATAAAATTATCAAATTACTCAGTTCATTTGACAGTTATCCAGTCATATGCTCACAACTTGCAAACCACATGCATTTTTTCAGAAACTTTATTAAACAAGTACTGGCAGAAAATCAGAGCACACGAACAGGAAACAAATTTCATACGGGATTTCACTTTTGAAATGAAGGCAGGGAATCTTGACCAATGAATAGTAGAGACAGGCAGACCCTCAGTTCAAAAGCACAGTCCAGTTTCTTTACTTTTCTTTACTTTTTAATATTCTTTGAAAGTAAGATTTAAGAATATCTGTTGATTAATTTAAAGTTTATTATCCATTTAAATCAGGGGTGGGCAAATTCAGTCCTGAAGGGCCGCAGTGGCTGCAGGTTTTTGCTCCAACCCAATTGCTTAATAAGAAACCTTATTGCTCAAGTAACACTTCAGCTTCACTTTAGTTGTCTCACTCGTTAAGATTTTGAACCCTTATTGCTTATTTTAGTCTTAAATCGCTGTATTCTTGGTTTTTAATTGTTCCTAATTAGCAATACCACGCAAATGACAAAAGAGGCCAGCATTTCTCCATTTAGCTTGTTTTCATTTACACCTGTGTGTATTTATCATGCACTATTTGGTTTAATTAAATACTTGGAAGGAAAGTGAAGAGAAAAAAGTGAAGCACTGAGAATTACTCATCGGTTTTAGACTTCAAATCATTTGGATGATATCCTTAGAAAGGAAAATAAATCTAGGATATGAGAATGACCTGACATGGCAGAGTTAAAGCACTAGCAAGCCATGCAATTAAATAATTGACAAGGATTGTTTTTTAATTAAGCAACTGGGTTGGAACAAAAACCTGCAACCACTGCGGCCCTCCAGGACTGAATTTGCCCACCCCTGATTTAAACTAATGCTTTTTATATAAGGTGCATGATAACATACAGACTATACAGATAATTTAACTGTAATCTGTTGGTCTCTGTTTTTCTTATGGAGTTTTTTTTATATTTACTAAATTAATTTAATAGTCAATAATAAACATGACATTTACTTTGGCGTCATACTTCAATAGAAAGATGATTATAAAATAATTTGTTTAACACAGCAGCTTCATTCTCAATATTCATGTGGTAAACAAGGTAACTTTTATGTCAGAACTTTGCATTGAATATTAAGACTTTATTTAAATATGGGATGTCATTGGCATGTAAAAAAAAGGTTTCCTAATACTTCTTTTTTCTCCTATCTCAGTGATAAACTTTTTTCAAATGTGTTCCATTTTGCTTGTATTTGCAAAATAGACTTAGAAGGTCAACATGCCAGCAACAGAAATAACAATTACAGTTCAGGCTCAAGAATAAGTGAAGCCCTGTTTTAGTTATGTTTAATGAAATTATGATAAATAACAATTAAACTGGGCATTTCAGGGCCATCCAGTTTAGGCCACTTTGTTAAGTTTGTAATACTTCAGAGCTGACTGGTTTTAGATTCTAAAGATGTCTGAATTAGATGTGACAGGCCAGCAAGAATAATCATCAGAAAGACATAATCCATAAGCCTCATAGCATATGCAAAGCACAGCAATGCCAAGGTCACATACAGTATGGTTCAGGCAGTGTTCTAGTGCCAGTAATGACTGCTTGATAGTTGGCTGGGTTGGTGTTTAGATTGATGCAAAAAATCATCATGAACAAGCTCCTCACTTAATGATTTTGCAATAAGGTATTCAGTGAGACAGAAGATGTTAAACTGCTGTCATTAAATCTCCAAACAAAAGGCTACAGACTAAAATCCATCTTCCTGAAAAGTGAAAGTTGTCTCAGACACAAAACTGTATTTTACTTTATCTGTAAATGTAAGCAAATCTGTTTGTCTAATTTACTGTGCAGCAACTTTACAAAGAGTTTGCTGTACCTCAACCACAGCAGGTATCCTCTAATGAAGACAAAACAAATCTCATTAAGATTTACTTTCAGTAATTTAGGTTACAGAAATCAGTGGACTTTATATCTAATTATTACATCAAAATCTGGTTCTCATGTAGCTGTGCACTGCTAGTCCACACTTCATATTTTGCCTTTGAGGATTGATTACTCTCTCTAGCTGCTTTGATCAGTATCTTTCTATAATTGCCATTCATGACTATGCATGTCTACACATGGTGCCTTTCATGACAGTCCTATCTATCTATCTATCTATCTATCTATCTATCTATCTATCTATCTATCTATCTATCTATCTATCTATCTATCTATCTATCTATCTATCTATCTATCTATCTATCTATCTATCTATCTATCTATCTATCTATCTATCTATCTATCTATCTATCTATCTATCTATCTATCTATCTATCTATCACTTATTTCTTCTCTTTGTATTACATCCTTCATGTATACCTGTCTAGTAGATATGCAGCTCTTTATATTAACACATCATTTGTATTTATAAATCATAGTAAAATATCCCTCGAAGTAATATGTACTTGGCTACTGTGTTTAATGATAAATACCTGATTTTTATCCTTATAATTTACCATGTTTATTTTAGTTCTTGCACAGGACCACAGATTGTATCAGAGTTTATGCCACTAAGATATAATTGAAGCCAAAGTAAATATATTCTGGTGTTGACTGTGGTGCAGTAGGTGCAAATTGCTAAAGGTTTGCCAGTGTAAATTGACACAACATTTTCAAACCAACTGCAGTTCTGGTTTGTGGGCAGCAGGAGTCTATCCTGACAGCAATTTATAAGAGAGCCCAAACACACTCATTTACGGTATGCAGGATCAATTGTCAGCTTAGTATGTCGAATTTCACAAGAGGCTGGAGGAGGGACGTTTACTGAGTCCGACAAAAATACTTGCTGATATTATCAACGTTTTAGTTACACTTGAATTAACGTAAAATTTTACCTTTTTTCGTAATCCAAAAATTGAGGGGGGCCTGTCTGTCCACTACTATTACTTATTGTTGGTTTTGTAAATTAGTTATACTATTTAAGTTTGAAGCTTTGTAGTATATAGCTGTCTTACTGAAGATGTTTATGAGGATACCAAAGTAACTTAACATCAATGGCTATTCTAGAATATAAAATAAGGTGTGAAGTTAAAATATTTCAAAAATATTACTATGAAAAACTAAATATAAGGTCTGAGCGAGTGGTTAGGACGGCTGTCTAAATCCTGGCCCAATGCCTATCCATGTGAAGTTTCTGAGTTTTCCCCATGTTTGTCTGGATATTCTTGAGGCATATTAGCATCACTCCACATCCCAAATACTTGCAACTCCATATTTTCACCTGTGAATGAGTATTGGTGTATTTATGTGTTTGCAATAATCTGCCATCCCACCCATAGGTGTTTTTTATTCTGTGCCAGATGCTACTGGGATTTCTGCTTCTCATTACTTTAAATTGCTAAATCTCCCACCTAAGTATCTACATCCCCAATTGCAAAACGTTTAGGAGAGCATGGAAAATGCTAATAAAAACAAAAGAGTGATTTTTGAATTTTAATTACCCTGTAGTATATTGAAAACTTTAGAAAACATTATGTTTGCATTGTGAATTTGGGACAATTGAGAGTTTTCCACTATATTACACCAACATTTCTTTTAATAACACTTGTTATGCATCTGTGCACTGAATATACAAGTTGGTTAAGTTTAGCAAGTGGAATTTTTCCGTCTTCAGCTGCACACTTGTATTTTCAGGGCCTTTATTGCCTTTGCACCACACATTCTTAATCAGACAGGGGAGGACTGCAGTCAGGCCAGTCAAGTACAGTCTCTGTTTCTGCAGTTGTATACTTGTAATCTGGGCAGAATGCGGTTTGATGTTGTCCTGCACCTAAATTCAGAGATGTAGTTGGAAAAGATGGTGCCTGGATAGCAGGCTGTGGTGCTCCAAAATTTGTAAATATCTTTATTCATTCTTATTGCCATCACAGATATGCAAGTTTGGACTTGATGCTAATAACATATTCATTTTCCGCTTTGCCCCTGGGAACAAAACCTCTGTTTTTTTCCAAAAACCATTTGAAATGTTGACCATTAAACACTACTTAGCTGCGCTACTCTCCATCTCAGATGAGACCGAGCCCACAGTAGTCGGCAGCACTTCTCAACAGTATTGATGTTTCACTTCTACTTTGCATAGTAAAGTCTGCAGATGCAGCTGTGAAAGATGTTGACTGACATCCATTACAGATGCATGATGGTTTTTAAGACATTGACATCTGAGGAATCAGAGATCATGGACATTCAGAAGTGACTTTTGGCCTTGCCTTTACACACCAAGATTTAACTGCATTCCTTGAACCTTTTAATTGCAGTTTATAGTTTGCAATGTAGAGATAACGATTTGTCTTTGTGTAACTTTTTCTTAACATGCTGGCTTATAAGCTGATGCATTGGGAATTTGGCAAGCCTCAACCCATCCTAGGCATATTTTGGAAGCTTCCTAAATACTATAACATGATTGCCTCGCCTGTTTCACATCGCCATGTTATTTCAGCTTGTCACATCATCATTAGTCCTAAACTAAGCCCAGTCCGAGATTTTTGGACTGTGTTGTGAGCATCAGAAATCAATTGCAGTTGATTAGGTAAAACATGAAATACTTTGTCTTTTTACTGTTATAAAAAGTCAGTCAGTCATTATCCAACCCGCTATATCCTAACACAGGGTCATGGGGGTCTGCTGGAGCCAATCCCAGCCAACACAGGGCACAAGGCAGGAAGTGCATTTATTAAATCACTCCTTTTTTTTTTTTTTTAGAAGTTTCCACACCGTCCCAACATTTTTGGAAGTGGGGATCTATCTATCTATCTATCTATCTATCTATCTATCTATCTATCTATCTATCTATCTATCTATCTATCTATCTATCTATCTATCTATCTATCTATCTATCTATCTAATTGGAGGAAATGGTAAAGTTAACATACTGTATATTTGAGAGGTTTTTACACCCTGGCATGTTTTTGTTTTTAAGTCCATTATATTTACCGCATAGTATTCTGGGGGTATAAATGATGCCGCAGTGGTTACCTTTACTGACTGCCTCAATGTCCTAGGAAATTTGGCATGTAAGTTCCATTTCTCACTATAGTTCTTCTCTAGGTGTTCTGTTTTTCACTAATATTGTAAACACGTACATTCTAAATTATTTGTCACTCTAAATTCGACTGAATGAGAGTAGCTTGTGTGCCCTGGCATCTCTGTTGATTTTTGTCTTTTCACCCTTTCCTGCTGCTTACAGCCTTCTAGTGAAACGGAAAGGTTGATGTATACATTTATGATTTAAGCAATCATATTTTCAAACTTTATTTTGTCTTTAAAGTTGAAAACATTATGGATGGTCACTTAACACACTTCTCTGCTTCTGATGTCTCTTCATTCTGCTTACATTTGCCATCAAGTGGGTGGCCACTATTGAAAGGAGGAGGAGAAGGTTAGGAGCATGCAATGAACATAACAGGATAGATAGATAGATAGATAGATAGATAGATAGATAGATAGATAGATAGATAGATAGATAGATAGATAGATAGATAGATAGATAGATAGATAGATAGATAGATAGATAGATAGATAGATAGATAGATAGATAGATAGATAGATAGATAGATAGATACTTTATTAATCCCAAGGGGAAATTCACATACTCCAGCAGCACCTTACTGATACAAAAAAACAATATTAAATTAAAGATTGATAATAATGCAGGTAAAAACAGACAATAACTTGGTATAATATTCATGTTTACGCCCCTGGGAGGTGGCACGGTTAGTGCTGCTGCCTTCTGTGTGAAGCTTCCTGGTTGGAACAGCAGATTGTTGTCAATGCAGAGCTTACAAATTCTCCCTGTGTTGGCATCAGGTACTCTAGTTTTCTACCCTCATCTCCAAAGATGTGCATGTTATGATAGTTGGAAGTATGGATGTGTGCATGAGTGGGCCACCAAATAGACTGGCGCCCTTTCTATGTCTGCTTCCCACCTTGTGCCTAGTGCTTCACAGGCTTTGGCCCCTGTTAAGTAGGTTGGAAAATTTTGTTATGTTTGCTGTTATTTCAGTCCTAGCAAATGTTTTCATACAACTGTAAATCTGAGTAAGTGCTTGACTTTTGAGAATAAAGAAAACTGATGGTATTATTTATGTCATTGGTTGACGCCTTCCTGCTTTTTGTCCAGTGCATTCAGAAGAGTCTCAAGTCTCTGCAGCACTGAATTGAATTAAAACATTTAAGGAATATTATATTATTGCCTTCTTATGCTAAGCAAAACAAGAGACCAACAAGTATGCTTAAGAGGAAATGGAAATCATGAAAATAGTATACTCCTCCATGTAATATTTCAGACTATTTTTCTCTATTTACTTTCAGTCCAGAACTACAACAATGCAAACTCTTATGCACATTGGAACTTCTTATTGGAGGATGATAAGAACCTTTCTCTGTAGTCTTGGTTTAGTGAATTTCCAATCCAGAAACAAGAATCCCAACATGCTCTACAGAGCACACCACCAGCCATGGTTATCTGCTGTGTTCCTGCTTTCCTGATTTAAGACAGGCTATAAAAATCCACTCAGGAGTTAATATTCCAAGACAAGAGGTCATCTCAGTATATGAGGAGCTTCCTAACCTGTTGTACTTACCATATTAACATGTTAATAAATGGCTCAGCATCTGTACTACAAGACATAAAACCCCATTTATGACGTGAGAGATAAAGGCACTACACGTGGCTCTTGAAAATTGCATGCTTGGTAGCATTTCCCTGTCATTTCTTGCCCTACAGACTGGTCACATTTGTCTATTTGCAGCAATGTAGCATACTCCAAACGTAATGGTAATCTGTAAAATTGCTTGTTATAACTATCTGAATCACTGCCCCCTTTCCATCAAAGCTTTTTCACTTTTTTATGTAATTTTCTATAATCATACATCAGTCTGCTCTATTGAACCCCTAGAGAACCTGAAATATATTAACGCTGAGTAATCTTTGCAATTTCATATTTCACTTTGCTCTTCTACGTGTGGGTGTTGGTTATATGGTGTTGTGTGATTCAAATGCATTTTAATTTTTAATTCAGTCTAAAGCTAATCCTCCTACTTAAATAGCAAATATAAAAGTAGCTTTCTACTAGAGCACTTCCCCAAAATGTGACTATTCAAAATTCTACACTCCCTTTTGCATAGTTCATCACGCAAAGGCAGAACATTTGGTCAAAATAACACTGGGATCCATGGTTGACCATGATTACACAAGTTGACCTTGATGCTTCCTGGAACAATGGTAATGTCTGTGTCTATAAAAAAATGAATGGCTAAATCTGGGTTTTATTCACATTATCCATAACTGTCACATAGTCCTTTTTTTGTTGTTGTCCAGGGATGGGTTTCTCATGGACATTAGAATTTGGTGACTTTAAAACAAAATAGTCAACAAAATAACTGGATAGTTATTTTTAGAATGATGGGTAAATTAGGTATTGATTGCTTATAATGTACATTTCTGTGAAATAAAAGTGTGAAGGAGACAAACTTAAATTGATTGCAGTTTGTTTGAAGTGTGGTCCCAAAAAATCAGTGTTGGGCCACTGCTCTGCACACAAGTGCAAATATTACACCAGCCATTCATCTAATCATGTTCTTGCCAATTTAGGATCATGAGAGCGAGATCCTCTCATGACATCATCAGGTGTAAGGCAGGAGCTTATACTTATAGTGCAACAGTCCATCTTGGGATTCACATTCACACATGCTTACACATTCATTCTTGACCTTTTTAGAGACACCTGTCTGTCTAATCTGCTGTTTGAATGTTGGATGAAAACCAGAATATATGAGGGAAAAAGCCATATGTTTTGTCTTGGTAGAGTAATATATTACTCTACTTTCCCCTTTTGCGTTATTAATATGTTGCCTTTGTCAGAATGCCTCAAATCTCACAGACTTAGCACTGTTTATAAGGTATTGTACCATATAACTTCTCCCCACCATCCCTTCTACATTTATAACCTCAGGCAATTAGGTATAGTAAAAGACAAGCAAGAGTTAAGTTACACTTTAAATAATGTATTATTGATAATATTCATAAATAATAACAATATGCAAAGTACATTTGAATATTGGCAACCATACAACCTGATAAAATGGTGATGTGTTTTTGTTACTTAAAATGTCTCTAGTTAAGGCATCATTTGTGGTCAGCTTTCTTCAGAACAGGCTGCATGCCTGTCTCAATATGGCTGCCGAGCTGTGCTCTTCATTGTGTTGTCCTTTTCAGTTCATGGTATGTGATGGTCTTTCATCAGTTTGGTAAGAGAGAGAGAGGGTGAGGTAAAGCAAGCAAATTTATAGGTTTTCTGTCCAACCCCTACAGCCAATAGGGCATCATGGTACATGGTCTACAGAGGAGGGGACGCTGGCGCACACATGCTTTTGCCGCTCCTCCCTGTTAACAACACTTTTTCAGCTCCTTGGTATAATTCAGAATTGCGATCTATGAAAGCAGCTGGCCAACACCTTGAGAGAATGTCATGTAAGTCTGGCCTCACCGTGCACATCCAGGCTTTTCTCTGACCACCAAAGAGCCTACAGAGAATCACTAACTGCTGCCAAGAACACCCATTATGGCAGAATAATAGAAAGTGGCCACAATAACCCAAGGATTTTGTTCTCTGTAGTTAATAAACTACTCCAACCATCTGGCCCAATTACCTCTTCTACTGAAGTCTGTGAGATTCCTCCACTTTGCCCGTAACAACATTAAAGATCTAAATAATTCAACTAACATAAATACTGTTTATATCTTTCCCTGTTTTCCCAATCCATCCAGCTTCTTCTCTAAGTTCTCACCAGTCACATCTGCTTTTGTTAATGACCTGCTTTGTAAGATAAGGCCAACTACTTGTGTACCGGACTCCATCCCCAACACACTACTTAAATCCTGCCTTCATGCCATAATCCCAACTATTACAACAATAATAAACTCATCCCTTGACACTGGCTTTGTGCTGCTCACTTTTAAAATTGCTTCTATAATCCCAATGTTAAAAAGTCTGGTCTTGATGCTGACAGTCTTAATAATTTTCAGCCTATTTCCCACTTACCTTTTCTGTCAAAAATTCTTGAGCGTGTTGTAGCTTCCCAACTCACCAACTATTTAACTTCTAATAATTTGATGGAACCCTTTCAGTCTGGCTTCAGAGCACAGCACAGCTGTGAAACTGCTCTGCTATGGGTAACCAATGATTTGTTTATGTCAGCAGACTCTGGACAAACCAGCATATTAATTCTGTTAGACCTCAGTGCAGCATTTGACACTGTTAGACATGACATTCTACTGTCCAGAATGGAGAACATGCTGGATATCTCTGGCACTGCCCTCCAGTGGTTCAAGTCCTATCTGACAGACAGGCAATAATTTGTTAGTCTTGGCAACAGCAGGTCCAGCACATCACCAGTCACACACAAGGAGTTCCTCAGGGCTCTGTCCTCAGTCCTCTTCTCTTCTGTATTTACATGCTTCCCCTTGGCCATATTATTTGTAGCTTTGGACTGGGTTATCATTTTTATGCAGATGACACTCAACTCTATTTCAATGTTAAAAGTGGAAGTTCATCAGAGCTTTCTCAGCTCACAACTTGCCTCAGTGAAATTAAAACCTGAAAAAAACTGCACTCCTGCAAATTGGTACCAAAGTGCAACTTAATAAAATGAGTTCCTTCCAAGTCAATGTTGGCGGTGATCTCATCAGTCCTGCCTCTACTGCAAAGAATCTTGGTGTCATTTTTGATTCCTCCCTTTCTTATTCTGCCCACATAAATCACATTAAGAAACATCCTTACTTTCACCTCCATAACATATCCCGTGTTCGCTCCTTCCTCTCCTTTTCTAATGCTGAGAAACTTGTCCATGTTTTTATCATATCCCGCATCGATTATTGCAATTCCCTACTGGCAGGCGCCCCTTCTAATCTTATATCACAGCTCCAGCTTATTCAAAACTCAGCTGAAAGAGTCCTTATACGGACCAGCAACAGTGAGCACATCACACCCATCCTGCTCCGTCTTCACTGGCTCCCTGTGTCTTACAGAATCGAATATAAAATTCTACTAATAACCTACAAAGCCTTAAACAACATTGCGCCAAACTACATCAGTGACCTTCTCCATCACTATGTGCCTGTCTGCCCACTAAGGTCCTCAGATTCTGACAATCTTGTTGTACCCCACACTAATCTACACTCCATGGGTGACAGGGCCTTCAGCTGTATAGCGCCCAGACTCTGGAATGACCTACCGAAATTAATTAGATCAGCTGACTCCATGAATTCTTTTAAAAAAAAAGTCAAAACTCATCTGTTCAGGAAAACTTTTAACTCTACCTGACTTTATTACCCCTCTCTCAGTTTACCTCTATGTCAAGTTGCTCATGTAACCTGTGTGTGTGTGCGAGACCATCAATTATGTTGTCTATTAGGCCAGGTTTATACTTCACGCGACGCATCCTGCAGCAGACGCTGCTGCTATGCAAGAATTGTAGTGCTTATACTTGCGCGCGTACTTTACAGAAATCTGGAGGAATCCAACAGGTGGCATTGTGAGATATTATCACTGTGTGAACAGGTTTGGCTTCGCTGTGTTGTGAATTGCCTGGAACGCCCATTAAATTCCGATGACACCTTACCGCAATATCTTTGAAAAGGATGTTTAATGATTAAATCCATCAATCCAGGGATTTGTCCATTCCAGCAAGCACTGGGCATGAGGCTGAAACAATCCCTGGACAGGAATCAGCTCATTGCAAGGTGAATACAAGCACTCACATACGCTAGCGTCAGTTTAGTGTCACCAAATCTGCATATATTTGGAAGGAAACTGGAGCACACTGTGGAAACCCAGCAGAGAATACCAGCGACGTGACTCCCTGCGAGACAGCAGTGCTACCGCTCTGCCACCGTGTCACCCCCATGTGTGTAATTATTAACAGTATTCATTATTTAAATGAAATTAATGATTCATCTGTAAAATGTTACATACATACTTTAATGCATTTCATCATGAAAGTGATATCAAGTATAAATCTAAAGATTCTAAATTTGCAGACAATACATTTAATGTGTTCTGTGTGGTGATCTATTGCTGCCTGCTGCTGCTGTCAGGTCCAAGAAGCTTGTAGCGATTAAAAACTGGGATGACGTTTACAACGGTCTGCTTTAATGATAAACTACGAGGTTAAAGTGGACATTTTGAGATTAAAGCCGGAATTTCCACATTAATCACAAAATTCACCAGGTCCTTAATTTTTTTTCTCTGTGGCTCAAATACAGCGCTGTAAATTAAGTTGCTGTTGTGAAGTTTCAAAAAAAAGACGGTACAAAAGATGGTATGTGAGACTTTTAAAATGTATCATGTCATTACGATCGGGAATATGCGACGCTTGAATATAAAAGCACCATGAATACATCTGTATGTTGGCATTTTGCTTCACCACATCGAACTTTACTTCAAACATCAAAGTGCACACATCGATCCCATAGGATCCGCATAGAGGCTTTCTGTCACATGTAGATAGTAAACAGAGACTCTGACATTACATTCTGACTTTTAGCACACTGCGCCCCCCGACTTTTTGCTGATACTGCAACTCGCACACGCGTCGCTTTAATTTCTGAGGACCTGCTCAGAGGACACGTCAAATGAACGCTGGGAACGAGTGGCAACCATGATGCGGGCGTGTACGCGTTCTGAGCGTGAAGTATAAATGAGCCCTTAGGCTTTTCTCTGAATTTACTATCTTACTCTTCTTTATTTATTTATCTGGTTTAGTACAATGCTATATAATGTATACTGTGCTGTTCTTTCTTAAACTCTGTGAAGTGCCTTGAGCATGGGAAAGGTGCTATATAAATAAAATGTATTATTATTATTAAAGGCTTTTGGTACAAGAAAGTTCCAAACAGCCATACTTCAGACCAATGGGGGGGACAGAATACCCTCAGTTAGGCAGTTAGGCAGTCTGGCTTTCCTGTGGGGGTTGACTGAGAAACAGCAGAGAAACATTTACCAAACTTGTTTTAAGCAATTCCCCCAACCCTGTCGTAAAACTCAAAGAGACTCATTCCGAAAAGGGGGGTAAACAAGAATGCTTCTCACTAATGTAACACTAATATTATATTGTTTTGCCTAAGTTACAAATAAAGACATACAAAATATTTATTAACTTGTATGCAAAATTTCACATCACAACACCATACAAATAGGGAGATCATGCAAACTCCAATGAGAACACCACTAAAAAACTATTAAGGCTACAAACTTAAAGGGTACATACACAGTTCATATAATACCGGTATACGGTATGTACTTTCTATGGCAAGGTACTGGATTAGTCTTCACCTCAATCCAAACGTTGTGGTTAATGCCCCCTTAATCTCAGAGCAATGTTAAGAGAAAAATTGCATACTGGTAGAAGTGAATTAAAAAGTCCATGCCTGATGCATTTGAATCTATACTGTAAAACACCCTACCTCTAAGATCAAATATGTACTTGATCTGCCCATTTGATCTGTAGCTGAGAGAAGAGCATAAAAATAAATTTCATAAACGAGACCATTCAGTCCAAAAGGTTTGTTTATTTAGCTAATAGCTAAGCTACCCCCATATCTCATCCAGATACTTCTTTTGAAGGTTGTCAAGGTTTCTGCTTTCAGACTCCATACATTGTTCCAGATTCCCATAACTCCTTGTTTAAGGTTGTTGTTCTGCTCCCTGCATTGATTACTGTTTTACTGTGTGTTTGTTGATATTGATGTATGGGGCTTTTGTTTTCAAGTTGCCTGATGATACAAGGAAAGGTTAGAAAATAGTTTTCTTTGACTCACTTGTTTCATGGTTTGGGAAGTCAGTTAGAAGCACATGGTGTACAGAGACATTCCAGAAATCATTGGCTGTAAGTTTATGTTTTACCTGTGTGTTTTGAAATTCTATATTGGTAAATATTACTGTTTTAAGTAAGTTTAATTTTTTCAGTATCATATGATTCTTCTAATGTTGTAATGCAGTACTTCCCAAGCTCAGTCCTGAGGACCCACTGTGGCTACAGGTTTTTGTTTCAACCAACTTCTGTTTTTAATTGGACACCAAGCCCAATTAAATGAGCTGTTATTTCCCAGTTCCTGTGCTTTGCAGTCAATGGAGAAATAACAAAACTAAGTTTGGTAAAATTTTTATTAAAATCTACCAAGCACTTTTAAGGGGATATTGTTTTTTTTTACTTTTTAACAATTTTCAGCCTGATTTTTATTCTGCTTTTCCAGGTGTTCTGATTATTTAATTTATTATCTACTAATTATAGGGTCTGATGCTAAAGTTATTGCAGATTTTCATCATTCAGTGTTGTTTACCTGGCTGTTTGTTGTAATTATCATTATTAGGGTACAATGAATGGTGTAAACTGCACCAAAAAATAACAAAACAATAGGGCAACAACAAAAGAGAGGTAAGTGTTTAAAGCAGAAGTAGAAATATTTCTAAATGTCTTTTAAATGTAAAAATCATACTGCTGTACTTTTCTAAAAGCAGAAAAGATGAGGGGATAAAAGACCATCTAAATAAATGAGATCATGTATTAACACTAATTGTGAATTTGGCTGGAATAAAAACCTGCAGCCACAGTGGGTTCTCAAGACCGAGTTTGGGAACCACTGTTGTAATGTAATAGATGTATTACTTCAAACTTTTTATTATTCATTTGGCACTACTGCTTTGGAGTTGTTGATAGAATGTGTATCACCTAACTTCTGTACTAGTTAAGTCTTAATTGCTGTATTTTCATTTTAAACAATTTGTCTGGGGCGGCACGGTGGCTCAGTGGTAGCGCTGCTGCCACACAGTTAGGAGACCCGGTTTGCTTCCCGGGTCCTCCCTGCGTGGAGTTTGCATGTTCTCCCCGTGTCTGCATTGGGTTTCCTCTGGGTGCTCCGGTTTCCTCCCACAGTCCAAAGACATGCAGGTTAGGTGCATTGGTGATCCTAAATTGTCCCTAGTGTGTGCTTGGTGTGTGTGTGTGCCCTGCCCGGGATTTGTTCCTGTCTTGCACCCTGTGTTAGCTGGGATTGGCTCCAGCAGACCCCCATGACCCTGTTAGGATATAGCGGGTTGGATAATGACTGACTGACTATTTGTCTGTCTTTTGGAAAATTCATTAAATACATAATGGCACTTTTGTGAATGGAGTTTAACTAGCAGTTTATCTGTGTCAACAGTTGGTAAGTAACACATAGAGAGAATAGTACAGAAGTGCATACCAGCTTCAGCCCTAAATACACTTCCTGTTAATTTTTCCACTGGTGTCTTGGAGTATATGATTCATTGTTTACTCAAAAAGAATTCTGTCAGACCTACTTTATGAATACCTTTGAAAATTTTGAAGAAAAGGACTAGGTCCCCATGTAGTTTCTTCTGCTCAAGACTAAACAGGTTTAATTTACTAAGCATGTCAAAGTGTGATCTTTTCCTCCTAACTCCTGGGATGCACTTGGTTGCTGTCCTCTGCAGAATTACATACACTACTCCAGATGCAGTCTCCCTAGTGCATAATACAGTCTAAGAATAATGCCCCTCGATTTATATTCAACGCCATTTTGACAGCTTCGGCAAATTGCTTAGATGATGAGAATGTTGCGTCAACATAAACCCTTAAATGTTTTTCAAAGGTTGCTTCCTTTAACACAGTGTCTCCCATGTTGTATTTATAATTGACATTCCTTTTTCCTGCTTGTATCGCTTCACATTTTTCTACATTAAACTGCATTTTCCAGTATTTACTGCATTTTCCAGTATTTACCCATTTCTGTAGTTTGTCCAAGTCTTTTTGAATTATTTCTGCTGCCTTCTCAGTCTCTGCTATTCCTCCAATTTTAACATCATCTTTGAATTTCACAAGTTTACTGATAGTGACAGCAAGGTCAGTCTTTCCAAGCCATAAACATATACATTTAAGTCTTTTAAGTAAACGAATTAGTCACAAAATATGATGTAACCCTAATGTAAGAGTAATCTTTAAACATTAATCATTATTCCTGTTTATTGTGTTCATGCCAACTTATGAAGTGAATGTAATATCACCATCCACTCAATGCATGATGTCAGAGAAGCCTATAAAGAACATTTTAGCAAGTTATAAGCAAACATGAGTAGAAGCTTATATTTTGACTGTGATTTATAGAAAATTAAATCTTTAGCAAAGTTTTCAAAGCCTAGAGTTACAGTCAATTTGTCTTGTTGATCTTTTAATTTTATATTTCATTGTCTGTGTCTCTTATGCTAATCAAGTTTGAGAATTATTATCCATATTACTAACCGAGAATGCTAAACCGGATGATGGACGCAGGCACATCCGGCCATGGGCCGTAGCTGCAAAAAGACGTACTGCGCAGGCGCAAAATGACTCCGCGACAGGCGGATGAGGAGCCGCGAGAGGGGGACAAAAGAGGCCGCGAGAGGCGGATGAGGGGCCACGAGAGACGGACAAGACCACGGAAAAAAGGAGTGAGCACAGAAAAAAGACAAAAAAGGAGAAATGACGCGCAACGAGCACCGAAAAAAGGAAAAGGCACATAAAAAAGTAGTCAAATGCAGGCAAAGCACGAAACACATTGCACACGAAACTAGACCCAAAAAAAAAAAAAAAAGAGGCTCGCGCACAGCAAGGCAGCAAGGCAACCCCCCCCCCCCCTACAGGCACCGGACGGGACACACACCAAGAGGGGGATTCAACAAGCCCATGGAACACAAAAAAAAGAACACAAAACCACCCCACAGACCCTACAAGCAAGGGACGGGACACACACAAAGAGGGGGATTCAACAAGACACAGGAACACAAAAAGAAAGAAGACGCTCGCGCAACAACGATCCTCAACCCCCCCCCCCCACACACACACACACACACATCCATAAGAAGTGACACCCAAAGCCACATATTCTAAAGTGAACGTCAACACCTTCACACTAGACAGCATAGGTGTCAGCATAGGTGGATCTCCTTACAATAAAGCACTATTAACCGTTCAACTGCAGAAAAGGAAACATATTAACAGTGACTGCGATCCTCCTTATTACTTATCCATATTTCGCATGCTGAGAAAGAAACAAGTCATGAATACACGGTCACGGGTACAAAACGAAAAGGAAAGGATAACAGGAACAAACACACGAACACGAAAGAAACAACAAAATAGACGGCTATGCAGCATAGGTGGATCTCATTACAATAAGGCACTATTAACCGTTCAACCGCAGAAAAGGCTCCATATTAACAGTGAGTGCAATACTCTTTATTACTTATCCATATTTCGAAAAGAAAAAATGTCTCGACTCCAAAAATGCAAAGCTCAACTAAAGCTTCTAACTAACGATGTACCTAAAAGTAAAAACTTTATGAACTGCATTAGATCCTACAATAGTTCATTTGCTTTTGCATCTACCGGAGTAAATATCAGGCCACCAAAAGGCAATGGCCCATACTGCTTTCGCATATGTGCACAAATACTGCATCGCATTGGAACAGTGCACCCTGAAACAAATCAACAACGCAAATATGCACAAATCTACATCCTAGATCCACATGACGCAAGCTATCAATCAAAGTGCTGCATCGCAACAGTCACGGATTCAAAACGAAACACCTCCCGTCTCAGACATACGTTAACGGCAAGGAAGGCTACAACAGGCTTCTCACACAGCACAGGCAAATCGATTACAGCTCCAAAACAACACGTCCCAAATACTACACATGCAACAACGCGCCTCTCAAACGGCACAAGCAAAACATACACCAGGAAAATTCATTCGGATTAATGAATGTCATTTGCAATCATTGTCATTCAGTTCACTTCCCTGAAGAAACAACTGGCAATACAAGTTATACATTTACACGTTGTTGTCAAAAGGGTCAAATTAGACTGCCTTCTTTACATTCATATACTGAATATCTACAAAAGCTTCTAACTAACGATGTACCTGAAAGTGAAATCTTTATCAACTGCATTAGATCCTACAAATCGGTATCCACTATGAACATTAACGGTGGCACTGCACGTGACATCCGTCTTGAAAAAATGTTAATTATTGATGAATGTACAATGGCATGAAGTCACTTACTCAACACCATTCATAAACTTCTACAAACGTTTATGAAAAATAATATTCGATTTGGATGAAAGGTACTTTTATGAGGAGGAGATTTTAGACAGTGCTTAGCTATTCTTCCAGATGCCATGCACTCAGCTATTGTTCAGTGCACCTTAAAATACGCAGACAATTGGCATTGCTTTCAAAAGATACAGTTAGTAAAAAAGATATGATGTCCAGAACCAAATCATAACAATTGCTTATTACAACTGAGAGATGGTACACTCACCAATACAGATGGACTTCAGCCACATATTATTACAATTCCTCAAGCCTTTATCTGCGACAACTTAGTTACAGAGAGATTTGGAACAGCAATCTCATTAGACCAAATGCCCCTTTTAACACAACGCACTATATTAGGTCAAAAAAAAATATTAATGTGCAAAACATAAATACCCAAGTCATTCCATTACTTCCTGGAGAGACACAACTCTTTCTAAGCTCTGACAAACTTGACTCTGATCACAACAATAACCATCTTCATTGATCTTACAAGTTCTGAGCTGGAATTACCTTTTACACTTAAACGACGTGTACAAAGAAATTTTCAAATTAACCTTTACACTGTGCCACACACTTTATTGTTTGCTTTCTATTTGCATCATCTACACCGTCACACTATTCTATATCTCATTCATACTTCACGCTCTTTGTCATTCCCAACACCAGGGGTTGGCGAGCGAAGCGAGCAGGGGGCAGAGCCCCCTAGTTATTACTATTGTTATTATTATGGTTGTTGTTATTTGATAAAAATGAAATACTGTAAATATAAGTCCTGCATGAAGAATTGCATAGCTCTTGTTGTTGTATGAATATTCTCTCTAATTCAAGAAAAAAAAGAAAAACATTAACGTAGCCTACAATGACTTTCAACAGGAATTCATAAACTCGGCTCCATTGTGTTTCAAAGACCAGGCTCCTAAAAAACATGAGTGTTTTAAAGCGGCGTTTAAATGAGAGTGTTACTACAGTCCTCTGCTGCTGAGTCTTTGGCAAATCTCTAAACTGAAGCAATAAGTGTCATCAATGGTAGACTATTGAACATGGCCAAATTGAATTATTATTTAAGCTGCAGCCTTGAAAGTATTCTTCCTCCATCGATGTTAATGACAAGTTGACATTGGCACCCATGCCATGTAATGATTTTTGAGCAGCAAAATCAGGTGTCTTGACAATAATTAAGTCTACTAAATTACTTAAACTCTTTGCTATTATGAATCAGTGGAATCATGCCCTATACAAGAACAATTTATTGACAGTGTAAAATAATGGTAAATGTTGGAAATGTCTTTTTTAAAGCTTTCACTGTATCTATAAATATCATCTTGTGGCTTGCTGATTTAAGAAGGAACTGTAAATCAGCCATCCTTTGTGTATTTTCCAAGTTTTGCTACTGATACACTTTTTAGAGTAAGAATTTCACAGATGGGCTCTATTCTTTCACTGCCAAACATCTTTTCAGTGAACATTGTTTATGGGGTAGTATTACTTTTAATCTGCACTTCTTAAACATTTATTCTAATCCCCTTTTGCTTAGGCGTGGAGATGTTTGTGTTATGGATTTTTCCTGTGTTTATTTTGGTTATTGACACTTTAACTTCTTGGGAAAACAATGAGACTGTAAAGGGTTTCCAGTTGAGCACACCTTTAATTAGCCTTGAAAGACTAAAGTGTGCAAAATGCAATATTTTTAAAATAAAGCTTTAAGGTCTTTTGTCTAGCCTGCTAGTCCACATATCTCTTTTATAGCAAAAGGAATTGAAGGGGAGAATCAGTGGGCAGAATTAGGTTTCTTTTGTTGGCTGGTTTTCTGGACAGTAAGCTGAAATGACGAGGAGTAACATACCATGTTAACTTGAAATCCTTCTGATGGTGTTCTCCTATCTTTACCCAAAAACAAATCTTTCTTTTGACTAATCTTTGGACTCGACACTGATTTCTCTTGGCCATATATAATTCAAAGTTGACTGACTGACTCAAACCCTCCCTTACACATCAACAAAAACATTATTTACCATTTCCTTAAAAGCTGAAATTTGTCAGGGTAGTACATCTGGAGCAGTAAGTAACCACTAAGAAAGAACATTTTGATATATCAATCAAAACCCCTCCTACAATAGAAAAACTAAATACCCCAAATCACAAAAACACTGTTAATGATCTGTATGAAATTTGGTGATGTTATAGAAAAAAGAAAATTAGCTGATATGTGTTTTTTAACTGTCGATATTTGTTCACAATAAAGCTGTAGCAAGTGAGGTATTTTTAGGCAGCACATCCTTTTTTCATTTCAGGTAAATAGATGTCACAAGCAGAACAGTGCCACTGTACAAGCTGAAATTGTAATCCCACAGAGAAATGGGGCTGGCAGCGAGTGAGGCAGGGTAGCTGCCCTGCACAGGAAAAAGAGATGAGGTGGAGAGCTACATAGTAAACTAAATGTAAAATTGACAAAGAAAACTTGGGCATAACTCAGAAAGAAGTGGTTAGCTAGTGACCTTCAGTACTCCCTGTTCTGTCATCATCTTCTTACTTCTTACTCCTCTTGATGCGGTATAATAACATAAGAGATACAAGTTGTATTAGATTGTTGAGCACTATTTTATACATAACCTTCAAAAAACATGGGTTTGAGGGGACAGATTGGCGATAACATATATGCAATATTGTGGAGAAATAAGGTGTCCCCTAGGAGGTCAGACCATGATGTGCCACTATGCTTTGGTTTGCAAAGAAAAAGCAGGGAAATGCCATAATGGGGTACCAGTCCACTTCAAGCCCCACATACCACACAAGATAGGAGCGACAATTTGCCTTGGTCAGTTTAAAAGCTTGTGCTGCTCACTAAAGTGGTCCCCAGCAGACAGAACATATGAAGTGGACATTGAAAATGTCTGTGCTTAAAACACTGAGTTTATTACATACATCAAGTAACCTTATATAAGACAATGCTATATGTAATAATGTAAAGGAAGCCAAAATTTAGTGTATATACCTTTTCGTCTAATCCCTCTAAATCTTTGTTACGGTACAGTACTGTAAATTTTGCAAAGTATTACATAAACTGCAAATTTTTACAAGATATACTAAACAGTGAAATTATATTTATACCCAGAATTCGCATTGTTTCCACTAATTACCTGTTTGAATTTTAAAAAATAAAGTTTCCTTTGAAATTGTGTTTTGCAATGACCATCAACAAAAGCCACGTCACTAGGAGAAGCAAGAATTAATCTACAGCAAGAACGTTTTACTGATGAGCAATTGTATGTAGCATGTTAAAGAGTAAGGAGCTCCAGTGAACTAAAAATATTAGTCCCTGAGTGGAAAAAAAACCATACTGTATATAGAAAAGTACTCAGTTACTTACATTGTACTTCTGATACTTCAGATTAACCCTCTGCACTATAATCAAGGCCTCTTCTCTTGTCTGGCAGATTTACCCTTTTGATACAGCTATTGTGTGTGCATGTGTGCATGTGCAGTGTTATCTACAGCCCTATGTATTGTAACAGTAGATGGTGCTATACCAGTGCTTAACCCGACACAGACATACACAGGAGGCACACTTATAAAAACACAAGGTTTTTATTTTTCTTCACCTTGTGGGAAATGCCTTCTTCATTTCCCACATGCACAGCACAGTCTCAATAAGCACTAGTACTATCACAACACACAATATACTCTTCTTCTCTTTTGTCTCTCCACTCCTCCCAGCAAGCTTTGTCAACCTCTTCCTAACTCTGGCTCATCGAATAGGCTCTTCTGACCCCTTATATAACTCACCCGGAAGTGCTCTAGGTGCTCATTGCCCCATTTCCAGCTGCACTTCCAGACCCACTGAATTGTCTTTTTAAGCACACCATAATAAATGCCAATTGGATTGCTTATGCTGGGTTTTGAATTTCCTAATATACTTGTGGGCCATTAGCATAGCAGATAGAAGAGCGTGAACTGGGCAAAGCTGCCAGGTGTGATGGAAGAATCACCCACACATGCTCAGGAACAGCTGCAGCGCCCTCTGGTGGCACCCCCAGATCCCAACAGGGCTGTAGATAACTCTGTCTCCCATGAAGCCTTGCGGGAGTCCGAGGCACCACTGCAACCCACGGGGGCTGCCATTTAGCATCCCGGGGGATGTACTGTTCTGCCCACGCTTACTCCACCGGCTTGGGAGCAGTATCACAATTGCTGTATCAGGAGGCCCCACCTCCCCTTAGGCTTAAAACAAAAACAGAAAAAGGCACATAATATAAAGAAGAAATATATATACAGCATAGATAGCTAGATAAGATAGATAGATAGATGGATATGAAAGGCAGTATATGATAGATAGATAGAACTTTATTTGTCCCCAGGAAGAAATTCAGCTTTTTACAGAGGCTCTTTAAATAAATAAATATAAATAGGTAGATAAATAAATATACACATAATTTATTCTGAGCAAAGAAGAAAAGTAAAAAAGAAACCTTCTGACTTGGCAGTCATAGTGAATCATTATACAGACGTATTGCTATAGGTATAAAGGAGTATCGCTTCTTAAAGGGACTTCTGCTGAATAATTAATTGGCTGAAATCACATAGTGCTGGTGTGTCATGGAGAAGATGTACAGCATTGTTCATAATGGCAGTCAGTTTTGTTTTAATTCTCTCCTTTGCTTTTACCTCCAGTGTTTCCTCATTGAATACTGTAATTGTGCCTGCCCATTTTAATTAGTTTGTTGATTCAGTGGACCTCTAAGACAGTTATTTACAATTAATAAACAAAACAGTATTCACAAAAGAAATACTAAAATAAAGCACAGGCATAATCAATAACATACAAATAATATTTAAAACAGAACAAAAAGATTACAAAGGGACACACTTAAGAGAGGGATGAGACCCTGGTTATTTCCTAGCCATTGGGGTCAGCACAGATACAGCAATATATGACACATTCAGCCAGTGTCTTATATGTTTTTGGTTTTTTTTTTTCAGACATAAGCTTTTTACAACTAAGAAACATAATTAAGCCTTGCTGGTGACACAAACAAAAGGCTATTTCTTAGCAAACCTGTGGTGTAAGCATGCATTTTCCAGTATTTTCTAGTATTTAAAATCATAAAGAAAGCAAATATGAAACATTTATCCTGAAATACTAGAAATATTTTAAAAATTGCAGCCATTTCCCTTAAGTTTAAAGTACTGAGTTTACATCTTGGTAGTAATTACCACACAGATGTTTTTAAAACATTCTGCACGCCGTCTATATATACTTTAGCTGCTCTAATAATTGTTCAGCAGGTGAGTGGGTCAGATGGTAAGCCTCTGAACACAGTTGGCCTTCTCAGCCTGATTATCTGCCTGCAATCCTTATTAATTTTACTCTCAAACTGCTTTTAATTGTACACTACTAAAATGGTTAATGTATGTTAAATGCCACATTAGTTGAATTTTAGTAAACAAAAGAGAGAGAAAATGATTCGTGGTAGGCATTAATTGTTACTGTTTTCAATTAAGACCCACTGAATTGTCTTTTTAAGCACACCATAATAAATGCCAATTGGATTGCTTATGCTGGGTTTTGAATTTCCTAATATACTTGTGGGCCATTAGCATAGCAGATAGAAGAGCATAAACTGGGCAAAGCTATCATGGAAGAAATGATTAGAGGTAGAAGCGGAATGTTGTTGATGGTTATTTTCTCTCTTAAAAGTTTGATGAGGCACCTTTTAAAACTGGGAGATCAATGTGAGACATGCCTTTTTCCTTCTAAATATAATTTCAAATAATTGCCCTGTTGGAAACCAAACTGGATTTTAGAGCACATAGACCATTTACTTTATACTTTATCAGACCTTCAAAGATTTTAAAATATAAACCATAACTTGTGAACAGAATGGTATAGTGGCACTGTAGTTAGTACTGCTGCTGCACAAGTCAGAACTATGGGTTCAAATCTAGTCTCTGTCTATATATGTTTTCCCTTGTGTTTTTTGAGTTTTTCCAGGCAGTCTGACTCTACTCATTCTGTTTGCCCTGGTGTGAGAGAGTGCAAACTGGCATTGGCTGCCAGTGGTACCCCCATCCAGGGCTGCTCCATGCCCTTCCTCAGCTCAGTCAGGATAGACTCTGGTTACCTCCTCCTTCATTGAAATGAATATCTCCCTATTATAAAAGAAAGTATATGATGTCTATAATAAATGAGACTATTGCCAAGAGATTTTTTCAAGTCTTGCAAAACAAGACTATTACCAAGAGATTTTTTTAAGTCCCGCCCTCCTCTCAACCATTTCAGGTTAACGGCCAAAGCCCATGGTCCTCTCACCTCTCACTCGTGTGAATGCTTTTGTCAGACACAGTTCCTGCACTGTCAGCCCTTATAAAATTTTTACATTTTCCTCACATTCAGTTCCCAATTAAAGAAGACTTATTATGTCCAAATCTTATTGAAGAATTTCATCCCGAAGGGTTATCAACAGAAGAAATGAATACACGGGCAATCCTAGCACCAAGAAATCAAGTTAAATGAATTAACATGAAACGTGCAGTTACACAGCAAATTGGTTAAATGCGTATTAGTAGACTATGCTGAAAAAGTTAGTGGTGATGGTGCAGAAGATGAAAACATCAACTTACAGTATCCTGTAGAATATCTACAACTGTTAACATGGTCTGGTCTTCCACCAGCCGAATTACTGTTGAAAGAAGGTATTGTAATGTTATTGCGTAATTTATGTATGAGTGATGGGCTATGCAATAGGATAAGATTAGTTGTATTCAAAATTGGTCGAACAATTCTGACATGTAAAATTTTAACAGGCGACAAGAAAGGTAATGTAGTACTTCCGCGGATAACATTAGACACCAAAGGAGATCTTGATATACCATTCGTATTAAAACGTTTACAGTTTCCCTTTAGAATACCTTTTACTATGACAATTAACAAATCACAGGGACAAACATTAGAAAAAGTTGGTTTATTTATTAGAGAGAAAGAAACAATATTCATTCACGGGCAGTTATATGTTGCGTTGTCACGATGTAACTCTAAACATGGAATCAAAATTCAATGCGATATTGACGAAAAGTTAATTCCAAATATTGCTTTTATTGAAGTTTTACAGTAAAAGTGTAAGTTTAAAAAGTATTTGCATGTTAATTTCAAAGCCAAGCAGAAAGAAAACGTTTAACGCAACGAATACAATGCAATACAATACAATACAATTTATTTTTGTATAGCCCAAAATCACACAAGAAGTGTCGCAATGGGCTTTAACAGGCCCTGCCTCTTGACAGCCCCCCAGCCTTGACTCTCTTAAGAAGACAAGGAAAAACTCCCAAAAAAACCCTTGTAGGGAAAAAAATGGAAGAAACCTTGGGAAAGGCAGTTCAAAGAGAGACCCCTTTCCAGGTAGGTTGAGTGTGCAGTGGGTGTCAAAAAGAAGGGGGTCAATACAATACAATACACAGAACAGAACAAATCCTTAATACAGTATAAAAATAAAAATTTTACAAGTATGGACCAGAATTTAGCAGATAATATCACATAATACAGTATGATTTGGATTAGTTTAGAGTCATGGAGACCTCAGCCATCAAGCTGCCTCCCCCATTTGGCCATTCCACAGCTGAAACAGAGCTGGACCAGCCAATCCGATGAAAGGACCCCTCTACCCATTGATTCCTGCGATCCCCCATCAGGAATGACTTTACCTTAGGCAGGCAAAACAATTTATCAGGTGGGCCATGGCACCAAGTGCCACATTTGAGTACCGAGAAGACAGACAGAATAGGGGAGGGTTAGTAACAAATTATAACTATCATGTTACTTATGTTTTAGTGTTAATGACTAACAACAGAGATGCAGTCTGTACAGTTAATCAGCAGCTCTAGTCAGGATATGCTAAACTGAAGTAATGAGACTTCAGCCGGGATTTAAAAGCTGAGAATACCTCTAACGCAATATCAAACATAATTTTCTTTCAATTTATTACATTTTACTAGTTTTTACTATGGTTAATTACTCACTGTAATGTAAAATACTTAGGTCTATTATGCATATGTAACAATTCCCATGAAAATAACAATGTGTTTAAATTGTACATCTGTTTCCCCATATTCAAGCAGCAGAGCCGTGAAATGGAGATGGCGAGTGAAGCGAACAGGGGGCAGAGGCCCCTAGTTTTAGAAAATAAATTAAGCATCCAAGTTCAGAAACACATTGAAGCCTAAACAATGCACAATGTTGTTTCATATGTGTTAGAGAAGTGATATTGTGCTAAACACTTCAGAAATACAAGGAGTTCTACATACTTTGTCCAGATGTTCATCTTTAGATCTCAAAAATATTAGAAATATTTGGAAAAGAAAGTAATTTTATTCTCCTTTCTGTAGGAAATGTAGTAAATGTACTAATTTGCAGTCAAGGTTATAATATTTTTCGATATGACATTTAATATAAGTAGACCAATTACCACCAAGGTGATAAAATCAAAATAGTGTACTCAACCCACTGCTACTATTTTGTTGAACAATGGTTAAATAAATCCATCCATTCATTTATTATTAGTTGCTTAATGTAATTTATAGGGTCATTTATAGGGAGCTGGATGAGAAGTGTTGGTGGGCTTCAAATCTATCTCCAGTTCCTGTTGCTCTTACACCCAAAGCAGACCAAACATGTATGAATACAGAATATGGGAGGAAAATTGGACACAAGACAGGAACCAACCATCCATGGGCTGGTAGTCCACTGCAAGTTTAAAGTTACTTCGTATTTTGACTAGTGTTACTTGTGACTGCTATCTACTTACATCACTAAGATCACATTTTTTACCAATATGTAGTCATACTTGCATACTGGTGTCACTGTTCCTCTCACTCACTTCTATTGTACGTCCTCACTCATGCCTCAAGCTGCTAGCATCAAGAAAGCTGAGTACAGTTGGATTAGGCAGCTGAGCTAAAGGAGAACTTTCCTCTCTCTAGTGACTAATTTGGCCCCTTACTGCATGTGTGTCTTTTTTATGCAGAAGGCCAAGTCTGTTTCAGCCTCTCCAACACGTGACATAAAAAAATGGTACCAGACAGGAACTGACACAAAATATCTTTTAACCAGATCATGCTTGGCTTCAAAGCATTGTCTTCCTATTGTCTTACACTAAGGCACCACTTTATTAAGTACACTAATCTAGTTTCAGGTAGGGTCCATTTCAGAACAGCTTGAATTGTTTGACGCATAGATTGGAATCATTCCTCTGTTCATGTTAACACGATAGCATGATGCATTTTCTGCAGATGTTTCACTCAAATGTTCATGTTGCAGACCTCGCATTGAGACTATGCAGACTTCTGTCATGTTTGTGGAACCAACTTAATTTGATGGGTACACTGGATGTATCAATTTGAGAAAAGGGTTGTGCATGGTCACCTAAAATGCCTGAGCACATTATGCATGCTAAGGATATTCAGAGGTAAGATAGGACTAATTTGTGCCTAAAAAGTATTCCCTACATCATTACATGACAATTAGAAATTTGTTCCACTAACTCAAGTCAGGATGGCTCCATGGATTTATGCTGTTAACACCAAATTTTGACCGTCACATCCTCATGATACAGCAGGAATCAAAATTCTTCAGAACAGGCGACTAGTCTTTATACTGTTCGAACCTACTGTGATCTTCTACCACTAGAGCCTATCCAACTCACGGACCAATGAACTGAATGTTCAACGAGGCCCTACTATGCACCATGCATCACCATTTGTTGGAAATATGCAGATTTTGTTTAGTTTGAATGAGTTTGGCCAGTCTTCAGCATCTCTTATTAACAAGGTGTTTTTATTTGCACACCTGCTGCTCACTTGGTTTTTTTGGTTTATCACACCATTTTTTTGTAAACTCTAGAAACTGAGGTGCACACAAATCCCTGGAGGGAAGCTTCACGCTATCAAGTAAATATCAGAACAAATCTCTTTATATTCATCTTGGCCTTCCAGTGTTTCCAACCACCACAAATTATTTTTTTGGAGATGTTCACCAAAGTGTATGTTTGAAAATCCAAGTTCTCATGTAACAGTGTGTATGGGGAAAAATGGTAAAAGTAACATGTGACTATCATAATCAGACACTGACTTCATTTTTTTGTGTAATGCTCCTTGTGTGGTGATAGTTCTTCTGCTTCTTCATTGCATTATCCAGCTTTAACCTTAAGCTCATTTGTAGCATTCAAAGCAGTTCTAATTGTCTGTCAAAGCAAAACTGTTAGGTGCTCTTTGCCTTGCTTGTGCTTGCCGTACATCACTCTTGCCTGATAAATTGTTTGCCCAAGAGAAAGAATTTACTCAGTTGTGACCTGAAAATTCTAGTATAACTGGTAAACATTTTAGAAGGAAACATCATTTTCAAATTTATCTCTGTTGGTTTGAACCATGCCTGACATGCTACTGTATGTACTATGTCTAGCCACAGGAATCATACAAGCTTTTCAGAGCAACCATGCAGCCCATGCTAATGTTGGATCAAACAGAAACTAAACCTCTTGGCTATGTATGCATTACAAGTATTTTGGAGTGCTGCCATATAATTGGCTATGTGGAATAACAGGCTGTTTGTATTAATGAGCAGGTATACCTGATTTAGTGGCAATCAATGCAGTTGCCCCTATCTCTATCTGAACATGCTGTAGATAAGCATACTGTCATACATAGAAAGAAACATGAAAAAGTTAATAAGAAGAAACTAGATTCCACATACAAAATGCTCAGGAACGTCCGCACCGCTCCTCTGCATGCATGTCCTCAGATGGACGAACTTCTCAACACGATTGTTTCTATCCTTGGCCTTCTTGCTCTTGCAAAAAGGCAGCTTCAGCAATAGATGAATGTTTTTTTCCGCAACTTCTAGAGGCTATAAAGCCTAGGGTTATGGAAAATTATAATAGTATGCCTTCTAAAAATCAAAAACAAAGATGTATTACAAATGAAAAACTAGCCAAGAGAGCTCCTTTATCTGATGTGGAGCCGTAAACTTAAAAAACAATCTACTGATCATTTGGCTTCAGTAGCGAGAGCCACATTGCAAATGCATCAATCCATCTTAATTTTATATTGAGACTTTCATCATAAGCAAATACCGTCTGCCTTTGACAAGCTAAATTACAGCCAGCAGTTCAAAGGGAATAAAATATGTTTTAGTATACAGATGCCAGCAGCCTCTTCTGGAGGGCATTCTGACCCAGAATCAGGTGGGTGCAAAGAACCTGAAGTTTTAACAGAAGATACAATATTGGTACCAAAGTCCTGGGTTTGAATCACAGCCCGATCACTGTCTACTGCTCTTGTGTCATATGGTGGTAGGACCAGTAGGACCATAATATTTCCTGGATCATGTACTTAATATAATGAGCTTGTGCCAGTACCCAGTTTTAATTAATTTGAATTGGAGTTCCCACAGAAGTGGGAGTTAATTTTCTTGACATGGTTACTGCCCCTAGCACAGCACTTGACTTCTGAATGTCACCCGTTCTGACCCAGTTGTCTTCTGAATCCTTCCCCATGTTTCATGTCCAATTAATGCTCACTCTTACCTCCAGACTCATAGTCAGTAATATAACTAGAATTTGATGAACCCTAGTGTAAAGAAATATGTTAGCCCTTTTTTTGTGAAATTAAATTAAATCTCATTAAAATTACCAGCATCAACAAGATATGTCAAGTATATAAGCTTCATAAAAGGTCAGTTGTCATAACTGAGCTTTTTGGAGTTGTGGGAATGATAACACAATTAGCCTTTTTATTCCAAGCTAAGTAGGCAATCGTGATTATAATAAAAGTTTTGTGAAGCAACAACCATACAGCTACTGTTGGCCTTTCAGCCCCAGAGACCTTGGAACAGACCTGTCGGCACTGCCATCACTGCAGTCAGATAACTAGTAAAGTAGAGCAAAATAAACAACTAAGAATCTCCAACAGCCCTTTTACGTTGGTCATCAGTGCTGTGATGACTCAGTGACTTTGCAGCATAGGTTAACCAAAGCCAGGAAAGCATTTGAAATTGACTGAAATGGGCACCACCATTTTAATTTCTTGTACTTTTAAGGATACCAGGGACAAATGTGACTTTAGGTTGCTACATGGAAGGGTTCACTCTTCTTAGATAATGCCTTCAGAGCAGGTAAGGAAAGCATATACCCGCATGTGAATGCAGAGGCCCTTTGATTCAGGTACCCTCTGTATTTGTGTTATTTGCTCAAGAATGGCAATAGATGGTCACCATCAGTAGTGAGAGAGAGTGATGTTGCCTGGATAGAATCATAATAGAGGGTAGATGACCCAGCAGGTGTCATGGAGGTCTGATCCCTCTATCTGAGGGATAGAGTGAAACCAGTGGTCAGCATGTCAGCATGCCTCAGGCCCATAAAAAGGGAAGTCGACAGTAACCAGGCTATTACTGTAACATAAAAAGTTCAAATTGTATTAAACATGTGAAATTGAATAAAATAAATTACAAATTATATTAAACATGATGAAACATATAATGACTTATTTAGATTTAGATTGGGCAATATTTTTATTGCATAGCACAACCCTGTAACAACAGCACTACTGTCTCTCAATTCAGGTTTATTTTAATTGTTACCAGGTCTCTAGTTTTGTCTGTTTCATGTGTTTTGACTTACTCTGTACATTTCTGTTTTTTCATGATAAAGTTTCCATTTATGTGTTGATCTACACTACCTGGCCAAAAAAAAAACTTATGAAACATCTCAACATTTATTTTCATCGACATTTGCATTCATACTGCTTACAGAGGAATCAAAGCATTACGCACATCTGAATCTGTTCCTCGGAGAGTCGCAGTCAGGGTAGCTGATGGAACGGTCCTTACGGATGACACTGCAGTTGTGACCCGCTGGGCTGGCTATTTTGAGCAGTTGTTCAAAGCTGATCCTCCGGCTAGGACATTGGATATCTCTGGGTCCACGGTTCTTGGGGCTGATCCTCCAATTAGCTGTGAACCACCCAATCTCACTGAGATTGCCCAGGTGGTGAACCAGCTGAGGAGGGAAAAGGCTGCAGGGATCTGTGGTATCCAGGGTGAACTTCTCCAGGCTGGTGGTAAGGTTGTCCTCCTGGCATTGCAAGCAATCTTTGCTTCCATTTGGGAGACTGGCATCATCCCAGCTGACTGGAAAACGGGACTTGTCGTCCCTATCTGGAAAGGGAAGGGTGATCGCCTGGATTACAGGGGGATAATACTGCTCTTGGTGCCGGGTAAGGTCCTTGCTAGGGTTGTCCTCAATAGGATCCGTGATCACTTGCTCACCTACCAGTGAACGGAACAGTCTGGTTTTACGCCTAAGAAGTATACCATTGACCACATCCTGGCACTGAGGATTATCATACAGTGCAAACGCGAATATCGGCAGAGTTTTTTTGCAGCCTTTGTCAATTTTCGCAAAGTGTTTGACTCAGTTGATTGAGCTGCCCTGTGGGACATCCTGAGGATTCGCGGGATCTCCTCGAGGTTGCTGGATATCATGGCCGGCCTGTACACTGGTACTGTGAGTGCTGTGCAGAGTGGAGGCAGGACCTCTGCATTTTTCACAGTTGATTCTGGGGTTCGTCAGGGGTGTGTTCTTGCTCCTACTCTGTTCAATGCTTGTATGGACTGGGTGTTGGGCAAGGTCGTGGGGTCCAGAGGCTGTGGGATATCTGTTGGTGAAGAAAGGTTCACGGATCTTGACTTTGCTGACGATGCTGTGATCTTCACGGAGTCAATGGAGGCTCTGATCGGGGCACTTGAGAGACTGAGCAAGGAGTCTATGAGTGTCTGGGCTTGTGAGTGTCCTGGATAAAAACCAAGATCCAGGCCTTTAATGACCTCTTGGGCACAGCCATCAGCAGTGTGTTTGTTTGTGGAGAGTGTTGACTTACCTTGGCAGTGACATTCATGTCTCTGGTGACTCTTCCTATGAAGTCAGTAGATGGATTGGGAGAGCATGGGGGGTCATGAGGTCACTGGAAAGGGGTGTGTGGCGCTCCCGATATCTATGCAAAAGGACGAAGGTCCAAGTCTTTAGAGTCCTGGTGCTTCCTGTCTTGCTATATGGTTGCAAGACATGGACGCTAACCAGTGACCTGAGACGAAGACTGGACTCCTTTAGTACTGTGTCTCTCTGGAAAATCCTTGGGTGCCGTTGGTTTGACTTTGTGTTGAATGAGCGGTTGCTCATGGAGTCCCAAATGAGGCACATTATCTGCATTGTGAGGGAGCGTCAGTTACGGCACTACGGCCATGTGGTGTGTTTCCCCGAGGGTGATCTGGCTCATAAGATCCTCATTGTTGGGGACCTGAGTGGCTGGACCAGACCAAGGGGTCGCCCACGTAACACCTGGCTGCAGCAAATAGAGGGTCATTTCCAGAGGGTGGGACTAGACCGCGTGTCTGCCTGGGGGGTTGCAAACCGGGATCCCGATTTGTTTCGTTGTGTAGTGGGTGCGGCAACGCACTGTACCAGTGCATGCTCCCCAACTTGACTTGACTTGACTTGTATTTGCATTATTTTTTCAGTAAGATCTTGTATTGACAACAGGAGAGTCGAACCACTCCGTAAATTCTTCTTGACCACATCTCAAAGGGGTTAAGGTCAAAACTTTGTGGTGGCCAGTTCATTTATGAAAATGATTCTTCATGCTTCATGAACCACAATTTGATCCAGATGAATTCTGACATTGATGTCCCGGAATATGCCCCTGCCATCAGGGAAGAAAAAAAAATCCATTGATGGGATAACCTGGTCATTCAGTAGACTCATCTGACATCATGTTATTGCTGCATAACATTGCTCAGCCTAGACCAGACCAATTGAAGCAACCCTAGATCATAACTCATCACTCTGGAAGAGGGTTAATCTGGAGTCATCAGACCACATGAGCTTTTTGCATTGCTCCACAGTCCAATCTTTATGCTCCCTCACAAATTGAAATTGTTTATTCCTTGCTTCAGTGTTGCCACATAGCTTTTTAGACTCGATCCTGTAAGTTCGGTTCACAATGTGTATGTGGAAATTTCCTTACTTTTATTTTTTAAATATAGTCACGAGTTCTGCTGTCAAAGTTCTCCTATTTGATTTCACAAATTAGTAATTTATGGTCAAGATCATTCAACATTTTTTTCTGACTGCATTTCCTCTTCAAAGTTGACAGTCCATCACTATCCTTCCATATTTTAATAATGAGTTAGACAGTTCTTAACTCAATTCCATTAATTTCAACAGACTCCTTAGTCATTTTCTTTGCTTGATACAAGACAATAATTTGCCCATTCTGAAACACAGTAGCATCTTTTTCCCTGGTCAATGATAATATCTTTGGACATGGTTGTTTTAGGAATAAGAAACTATCCACTGCATCAGTTAAAGAAATTATTGCCAGGTGGAGCCTATTAATCACTACATTAATGGTCCAACCATTGACTTTTAAGTATTTGCTCATTTAAATTCAACAGTGAGGTTTCTTGTCCTGGCAGTTTGGCAACTACTACAACATACATTATTGATGTTAATGTCTATTTGACACAAATGTAATTTAAATGATATAGGGCCATTGATGACAAAAATCTCTTGAATTGTTTCCAATATAAAAAACTTAAATAAAATATTTCTCCATTCCACTCAATCCAATTTAAGGTAATAAAATCCTGGAGTCTGTTTGAGTAGCTCAATCCAATTTAATGTAACAAGATCCTGGAGCCTTTTTGAGTAGCATTGCGTGCAAGGCAGGAAGCAACCCTGAGGTACTAGTTTATCAAAATGCACTCATCCACACTCCATCATACTGGGGCCAGTTTAGTTAGCTAACTGAATCTACAAGTATCTAGGGATGTGGTAAGAAAACTGGAGTACTTGGAATAAAAGCCACACAGACTTTGGTAGAATGTGCAAACCACACAAAGACAAGGGGTATAAATGGTGTGTGCACACAAAAATGTTGCATATGCCCATTTCCACGCTCACTTCAAAATGTATATAAAAACTAAAAACTAAACTTGGCGTAAAGCCACACATATTTTCATGGCAGCTCGATTTTGTAATCTGGCGGTACTACTGTGGTCTTTCTTTTTTACATTCACATCCATGATGCGGGCCATATCAAATGTACCAAAATTAATTGCATATCATTTACAAACCTAAGGCACTTGATTGTAATCATTCTGTAACAATCTAATGGTGCACGGAATGGCCAAACTATTCCAAATACCATTGCTACTTTAGCATTATTACTCTTAGAGCACCACTTGAGAGTATTTTAATTTGTTTATTGTATTTATGTGTGATACCATAGCTGCACAGGTTGTGTCGAGAGTGCAGAGGATTACAGCTTACAGCAGAGGATATAGCTTCCCATCCTGGAGGACATTTATAGCATGCACTGCCTCAGGAAAGCCATCAGTATCTGCATGGATTCCACTCACTCATTCCACAGTCTATTTGAACTTCTCCCATCTGGCAAATGCTTCAAAGCCTTTCCTGCACGGACCTCAAGACTTGGAAATAGTTTCATCCCAAAAGCAATAAACACAATCCAATCAGTCCATTAAGTGCTCCCGGTAGAACTATTTGTACTTATAATGACAATTACCTCACTGTAAACTTGCACTACAACTGTAATATTGCACAGTCTGAGCCACTTTATGAACCGTCTGCACTATCTGCATTATATGTACACTAGCCACGCCGCATAATCACGCTGCTTTTTTAATGATTTTTAAGCACGGGGAAAAAAATGAACATTTGGAAAATCCATAATTTAATAAACCACCAAGAAAAGTAACATTGCAACAATGCACGCTACGAACCAACATACAATTGTCCATGACTGAAAACTGGAGGACCGCCGTCGCGCCTTCTCCTCCCAGAACGAGGGACGGGGCTGGACGGCGCTTGGGCGCGGAGGGCGGAACGGGGGGAGAGGGGAAGGACGCCCATTCCGCCCCCTCCGTCCCGGCCCCCCCGCCATTCTAGTCTGCTGATTTCTTAGTCATTTCTTAGTCATCGTTCAGTATGCATTGCCTGCTCATGTGCCCGCCCCCAACTCCTCACCTGAGTCGCTTTCGTCTGTGTACAGTCCACATGCACCTGTGAGTCACGTTGACTGTTCATTTTCCAAACACTGCCTCAGTCGCTTTTGTCTCTGCTACAGTCCACATGCACCTCTGAGCCACGTTGACTTTTCATTGTTCTTTGCGGTTCTGGCTGCTTTTCTATATATAATCCACCAAGTCACCCAACCATGGTAGTAGCGAGGGGGGGTGTGTACAAAGGGCAGGGACGTAACCAGTGCGAGCGTATGACCCGCACTTACTGGGAATTCTTCGTTCGTGGGGAACAATTGCAAGCTCCGGTCTCCATCACGAATGTGGTTCAAAGGGTTACCCACGCCTCTCGGCGTCAGGTAGACACACGTTGATCCATTCAGTGTAGCGCACGTGCAGTACCAAACATCCAAGGGCATCACAGACCTGTTAATGCTCAGTCTCACGTGGCTGAAAGCCACTTGTCCCTCTAAGAAGTTGGACGCCGACCGCTCTTGGGTCGCGTAACTATTTAGCAGGCGGGAGTCTCGTTCGTTTTCGGAATTAACCAGACAAATCGCTCCACCAACTTAGAACGGCCATACACCACCACCCACAGAATTGAGAAAAAGCTATCAATCTGTCAATCCTCTCCGTGTCCGGGCCGGGTGAGGTTTCCCGTGTTGAGTCAAATTAAGCGAAAGGCTCCACACCTGGTAGTGCTCTTCCGTCAATTCCTTTAAGTTTCAGCTTTGCAACCATACAACCATTGTGCCATGGTCAGCTGCTTAGTAAATTGTTGGTGGGCGGGGCTCTGTCTTGCGTGCTTCTTGCTTGCCTTGGACTTAGTGAATTCTTAGAGTTGCTGGGCGTGGCTCTGTGAGTTGTCGTCATATCCCATGGTCTTAGAGTTGGTGGGCGTGGCTCTGTGTTGTCAGTGGGTGTGGCTCTGTGAGTTGTCGTCGTATCCCATGGTCTTAGCGTTGGTGGGTGGGTCTCTGTGAGTTGGCGGGCGTGGCTATGTCGTGTGTATCCCATGGTTGTCTTGCTTGCCCTGTCGGCTTAGTGAATTATATATATATAGATATATATTGTATATTGTTCACAGTTTTTTATCGTATTATTATTATTATTTTTAATCATTTTATAGGTAAGCACGGTGAGTTTATGGAGGAGTTGCAGATTGAATCTCATTGTAACATACAGTGACAATAAAGGAATTCAATTCAATAGAAGAGAGCTTGTATTTACAGATGATTATGACTGGCTTCCAAGTCGATTCAGATTTCCAAGAGCTATCCTCATGGAGGTGTGTACTGTTAGAATACTAGGATGTATACTTTATATTATTTTTATGATGAAATTAATTAAAGTGTGTATATTATATTTTACAAATAAATTGTTAACTTTGTTTAAATAATGTATACTGTTAATAATTAAACATGTGGGGGTACAGTGGTGTACCAGTAATGATGAGCTCAAGCCCAGTTCCAGAGATTGTTCCTGCCTTGCGCTCTATGCTTGCTGGGTCTGGCATGACCCTGGATGGATGGATGGAATAATTAAACATGTATAACAAAGATTTTTCAATGTTCCTTAAAAGTTTTGAAGAATCTGAGTTCTAATCTTGCAGCTGGTTTTTCATATATTACAGATGCTTATTGTGCAGCATTTAGTTACGTGGAGAAAGGAAACATGAGGACAGGAATTGGGGGTTGGTACATTTGACAGACACAGTACTGCTGCAATAAATTATTCCATCCAAGGTTGCACACATCACAGCAAGCAAGAACAATCCCTGGACGGGGCGGCTACTCATTGCTACCGCTGCGCCACCACGCTACCACATGTTTAATACATGATTTAATAAATTTCTTTATGAAAATGATATCAGGTATACATCTTAGTATTCTAAAATGTTCAGAGAGCTATAATATCATGAATGTAATGTATTCTGTGTGGCGATCACTGCCTGCACGCTCCTGTTGGCATAAGAGAAAGCCCATTTAAGAAGCACGTAGTGATTAACAACTGGGTCAAGGAACGCTTAGAATACGAAGCATTTTACATGCTGTTTTATTTACAATGGGACTTGAGAAACTCTAGTAAATTGAATATCGATTTTAAGAAGAAGTTTATGATGTTTTACTTTAATGACAAAATAAGATAGGAGATTAAAGTGGAAATTTTGAGATTAAAGTCAAGAACATTTCAACTTTAATCTTGACATAGACCTTTTTATCTTCACCATGTCCCTATTTTTTTTCTTCTCTGTGGCCCTAATACACTTCCATATGACATTCTGACACTTGCCTTTTCACATCGTCTTTGACATCTGACCACTTCTTTTTTGAAAAACTTCTTTTTAATACGTGCTTTTATCAATATCTTTTAACAAAACACTGAATGGAAGGGGCTATTTATATTGTTTTTTATATTCAAATATGCTAAATTCTGTGAGGAGTCAGGGTGGGCTGTAGACACATGTGTGTGCATTAAAATTCAGGTTGATTGGGATTTATAAAGGGGAAATACATGGAACTTTGCTTACGCACAGTTTTATGCATCTGAATTGTTTTTGTGCAAACGCAAATTTCTGCTTTTGTTCATATGCCATGTTTTATTGTGAATTCTACACACAGCATTATATGTGAGGCTTAATGACTGGGTTCAAAACTCAAACCCATAATGCTAAAAAGGTACCATCCTTGTCTACAATAGGATCAAACAAAACATAATAACAATTCATATACAGTATCAAATAAAGCAATCTCATAATCTTCATACAGCTATCACCAAACAGCAGCCTCAGTAAACTAGCAGCTTACACAATGGAGTGTGCTACAGAACATCCTAAAACATGACAGGCTTGCCCACTCTGTGAATAATTTCATAGTTGTGTTTTCATAGTGCAAAGAGGCATATGACATTAGACTGTCCAATAAGTACACAATTTACAATCCTTTTAATTTTTTGCAGCCATAATGGTGAGGAGACCAATCTAGGTTTGGCTAGTGCCTTACCCCTGATGCTGTTGAGTAGACTCCAGCTCCACTCAAAGCTTAAAAATAGTCAACCAATGTAGAAAATCAATGGATGAATGCAAGGTTTAAAAGTACTGCCATGCATGTCATTCATTATTTGATTTTTTTTCTGCATTTTTACCCATTCATTGTGCTGTATATAGAACAAGTCAATTGTACAAAATATTTAGAATTTTTAGTGCCTCCAGTTTTTCATTTGTAGCATGTAGTATTTGTGGTATGCGCTTTCCCACAGCATGCTCTACACTTTTTAAAGTTAATGTACTGTTGGTAAATGCAGGCTCTGTGATTTCTGGTGTTTTAATTTATTTTTAAAGAATTGTTCAATAAAAAGGAAAAGAAAAGGTGGCACATAAGTTTCTGTGTTAGTTTTTGTGACAAAACAGCTTTATTATTCACAATAAATTTTTTACCCTTTCCCTGAAGGCTGCATCATTGAAGCTATTTGCAGTAAAAACACAATGTGACGTAAGCCCATGAAATGTGGACTCGTGTGGTATGTAAGAATAGAAAAATGTTCAATTTGTGACTATTTGTAACATGTCGATACAGTAATTGCTTTTATCCTTTTGATGTACCTTGGAGTACCATTTTTCACATTCCAGAAGCATACAGTTTTAATCCTGTGTAAAAGTTCATGGTCCTTTTATTATTAAAAGGTAAAATTATCAGACATGCTTTACCAATTCAGGGTAAGCTCATCCTGCCAGCACTAAAGCCCAAGTCAGAAAACAGACATGGACAGGGTGTTACTTACACAAACACTCAAAGTCACATTAGCGCTGGGCCAGATTAAATTAATTAATTTAGCCTGCATGCTGTAGGAGGAACACTGCTATACTCGAGGAAGAATCCATGGAGGCACAGGAAGAATATGGACAATGTCCATATGGACAATGACACAGGAGTCAAACCAAAGACCATGAACCAATTAAGCTTCAACAATAACTAATGCACCACAGTGCCTCCATCCCATTATCACAGTTTTTTAAATGTTTACTACTTAATCAGGAGCGGTTTCAAAAATAAATGGTGAATATCGACAGTTGAATTAATGCATGCAATAGAAAAAGAAACATGTCCATTGATTTTCCAATCCACCTATTTAGTTCAGGCTTATCTTAAGACAACCCATCTACAAATGGAGGTAATTTAAGACCACATTGACAGTACCTTAATAACACCAGTGCTTTTTTAATTGTCTGACAGAGTAACAGGAGATCTCATGAAGGTTTAAAATTTGTGTAGGGAGTTGTCAAGTGAAAGCCTATTCCCTCAAAAAACAACATTGCTTCTAATATTATGTTTGTAAATGACCAGATGGATGATCTTGTATGTTTTCACAAAAATATTTTCTATAGAGGTGAGACTAAAATTTGTTTTTTTATAAAAAGCAAAAATAACGTTGAGCTAAAACCTTTCAGCCATCTACCACTACAATAATCTTATATCCTTATATCTTATGTCACGCATTGCATTGGGAGTATAAAGATATGGGGCCAGTAAAACTAGATAACTTACCAACACTAAGAGGAACTATAAATTAAGTCATACTGAAATACTAGGAGAACATTAGAACGTCACCCCAGGTGCAAGGTGAACTGGTAATGGATGAGTGTAAATGTTCTAGCAGATCTATGAGAGAATTGACTACATGTGAAAGAAATGGTGTTGTGCTTTGGAATAGCTCAATTAAGGTCCAGATCTCTCAACCTGATGGAAACTAGGAGTCAAGACCTGAAGAGTGTTGCTCATATTAGACAGAATATAAATTTTCAGTGGGTGAAGCAATAATGTTTGAAAGAATGGGGAAGATGAATAAAAGGAGATGTAACAGAATGAGTATTAATCATAGAAAATGTTTGATTGCCCTCATAGTTGCTAAATGCTGCTCCGGCACTTAAAGAACACACACGTGCACAATCCAACTTGTAGTTTCCAATTTCTTTTTCTGTTTCATGTAAAAATTCCTAACCATGCTGTGAAATCATACAACATCCATCAATGCAGTCTATATTTTAAGTATTTATATTTGTTTGCACAGATTCAGATGTGGGTTGATGTGGTAACAATGAGGCTGTTACCATGCTGTTTTCACAATAAATTATTTAACTATTTGATGTTCGTGTGAATTATATGCTGAACAATAATCCTACTATCCCCTGCATCACACCCACAATTTAAGGACTTTTTAACAGGGAAAGAGCATTCAGACTACACACATCAACTCAAACACAAGACTCTGGGGTTCTCTGGTAGCAGCGCTCACTCACCACTGTGTGTACAGTCAGTTGTTTGCTGAACAGCACAAGGTAGGCAAACAATTGAAAAAAATGTTTACTGCCTATCTGTTCTTTCTGCACATGGAGTTGGCACAAGAAATCTGCTGGCTTTGTTTCCACAAAGTGGAAAGTATATATACTGTACAATACCTGACAAATGTATATCATATATGCACTATAGTTTATATTCCTGTATATACCAAACCCCAACTCAGAAAAAGTTGCTATGGTATGGAAAATGCAATAAAAACAGTAAACAGTAATAAGTAAAATGATAATAAATGATCTTTGACCTGAAAACAATATATCGCCCCATTATTTGATGCTGCAACTATGGTAATGAATTTTGTGTTTTTTCAAAAATAAATGCTTAATTTGATTTTGATACTTATGACATATATCAAAAAAAAAAGGTTTGGGCAGTAAACACATTAACACTTTGCAGCATTGCCTTTCCTTCTCACAACACTTAACAAACATTTAGGTATTAAAGACACCAATATTGAGTGTTTCAGGTGTAATTTTCTCCCATTCTTCTTGCAAACAATTTCTAACGTATGCAACAGTATGTGGTCTTTGTTGTTCCATTTTGTTTTTCAAAAGTATACCACACAGTCTCAGTTAAGGACAGGTCAGGACTGCAGGCAGGCCAGTCGAGCACCTTCACCCTCTTACTATGCAGCCATGCTTTTGTAATGCATGCAGAATGTGATTTTACAGTTTCCTGCTGAAATTTGCATGGATGCCCATGGAAGAGATGTTGTCTTGAAAACAGCATATGTTACCCCAAATTCTGTATGCACTTTTCAGCATTAATGGTTCTTTCACAGAATTGCAAGTTACCTTTTCTCAAGGCACTGACACAAACCCATACCACCACAGACGCTGCTTTCTGGACTTGTAGCTGGGAACAGTCTGGATGGCTCTGTTCTTCTTTGGTCCAGAGAAAAAGACCTGAAATATTGATTTGTCTGTACATAATATACATTTCCAGATGTCTCTCAGCCCAGAAAAGTTGTCACTACTGCTGGACACTGTTAACATTCGGCTTCCTTTTTGCATATGCAATACAATTGTACCCAACATTTGTTGATTTAACAATGTATTGTGTTACTTGATAAAAGTTTGCAAAAGTACTCCTGAGCCAATGAGGTTATATGATGAATGTTGGTTGTTGATTTCAATGCCATCTGAGGGAACAGCAATCACGGGCAATCAACTTAGGCTTGCACCCTTGCAATTTACACCCCAAAATTTCTGCAGACTTCTTGAATATTATGCACTGTTATGGGTGAAATACCTGTTTTTAAACTTTTGAATCATTTTCTCATGCATTCGTGGAAAAATATGGAAATCCTCATCCATCTTTGGCTTTTATACCAGATAATAATTACAATCACCTATTGAACATCATCTGTTTCTACTCAATCATATTTTCTTTTTTTTTTACTCATTATTGGCCCTAATTTGCCCCATCACAATTTTCTGGAATGTGTTGTAGGCCCACAATGGCAACAATGGTTATCTATTTTCAGAAAAATGTATTTGATCAGAGTAAACATTAAATATCTTGCCTTTATACTGTTTGTGATGGATTGCAAGTCAAGTGAATTTTGAAACTGCTTTAATAATAATAATAATTCATTACATTTATATAGCGCTTTTCTCAGTACTCAAAGCGCTATCCACACAGGGAGGAACCGGGAAGCAAACCCACAATCTTCCACAGTCTCCTTACTGCAAAGCAGCAGCACTACCACTGCGCCACCTGTGAGGACTTTATTAGCATTTTCCATACTATCCTACTATTCTATCCCAGAGATTGTACATGTTGCATGGTATGTGTACGTATGTGTTTTTTGTATTGTTCTATTGTCTGTGGTTCTGAGGAGACATGCTAGTAAGAATTTCATGTTAATATTTACACGATAATAAACTTAAACTTGAACATATCCCCTGTCATACACAAAAACCTGGCAAAGCACTTAACATTAGAGATTACAATATTTTGAAAGAGAGCAAAACACACAAACACAATATAAATCTACAGCCATTGTGTTCCAAGATAAAAAAAAAACTCAATCAACCTAAGAAAAACACACAGCTTCCTTCCGCTACTCACTTCAGAGAATCACACACCATATACGTATATTAAAACATCAGCAGAGGGCAAGCAAGAACCTGGAAAGCTATTCTGCAGTAACTAAGTTCTCGCCAAATTCTAAAATATTCTTCATCCGTTCTTATCTATTTTATCATTTTGAAGATAATACAAGAAATGAGGGCAGATTAGGTGTGTTCCCACTAATCAAGATAGGTCTTTGTAGATGTAGTGTAGTATAGCATACTAAAAAAAATTTCTTACATAATGCTATACAATCTTCCATGTTATTTTATCTATCTATCTATCTATCTATCTATCTATCTATCTATCTATCTATCTATCTATCTATCTATCTATCTATCTATCTATCTATCTATCTATCTATCTATCTATCTATCTATCTATCTATCTATCTATCTATCTATCTACAGTGCATCCGGAAAGTATTCACAGTGCATCACTTTTCCAAATTTTGTTATGTTACAGCCTTATTCCAAAATGGATTAAATTCATTTTTTCCCTCAGAATTCTACACACAACACCCCATAATGACAACATGAAAAAAGTTTACTTGAGGTTTTTGCAAATTTATTTAAAATTAAAAAAACTGAGATCACATGTACATAAGTATTCACAGCCTTTGCTCAATACTTTGTCGATGCACCTTTGGCAGCAATTACAGCCTTAAGTCATTTTGAATATGATGCCACAAGCTTGGCACACCTATCCTTGGCCAGTTTTGCCCATTCCTCTTTGCAGCACCTCTCAAGCTCCATCAGGTTGGATGGGAAGCGTCGGTGCAGAGCCATTTTAAGATCTCTCCAGAGATGTTCAATCGGATTCAAGTCTGGGCCCTGGCTGGGCCACTCAAGGACATTCACAGAGTTGTCCTGAAGCCACTCCTTTGATATCTTGGCTGTGTGCTTAGGGTCGTTGTCCTGCTGAAAGATGAACCGTTGCCCCAGTCTGAGGTCAAGAGCGCTCTGGAGCAGGTTTTCATCCAGGATGTCTCTGTACATTGCTGCAGTCATCTTTCCCTTTATCCTGACTAGTCTCCCAGTCCCTGCCACTGAAAAACATACCCACAGCATGATGCTGCCACCACCATGCTTCACTGTAGGGATGGTATTGGCCTGGTAATGAGTGGTGCCTGGTTTCCTCCAATCGTGACGCCTGGCATTCACACCAAAGAGTTCAATCTTTGTCTCATCAGACCAGAGAATTTTCTTTCTCATGGTCTGAGAGTCCTTCAGGTGCCTTTTGGCAAACTCCAGGCAGGCTGCCATGTGCCTTTTTCTAAGGAGTGGCTTCCGTCTGGCCACTGTACCATACAGGCCTGATTGGTGGATTGCTGCAGAGATGGTTGTCCTTCTGGAAGGTTCTCCTCTCTCCACAGAGGACCTCTGGAGCTCTGACTGAGTGACCATCGGGTTCTTGGTCACTTCCCTGACTAAGGCCCTCCTCCCCCGATCGCTCAGTTTAGATGGCCGGCCAGCTCTAGGAAGAGTCCTGGTGGTTTCGAACTTCTTCCACTTATGGATGATGGAGGCCACTGTGCTCATTGGGACCTTCAAAGCAGCAGAAATATTTCTGTAACCTTCCCCAGATTTGTGCCTCGAGACAATCCTGTCTCGGAGGTCTACAGACAATTACTTTGACTTCATGCTTGGTTTGTGCTCTGATATGAACTGTCAACTGTGGGACCTTATAGACAGGTGTGGGCCTTTCTTGTGGCATCGTATTCAACAAGACTTGAGGCTGTAATTGCTGCCAAAGGTGCATTGACAAAGTATTGAGCAAAGGCTGTGAATACTTATGTATATGTGATTTCTCAGTTTTTTTATTTTTAATAAATTTGCAAAAACCTCAAGTAAACTTTTTTCGCATTGTCATTATGGGGTGTTGTGTGTAGAATTCTGAGGAAAAAAATGAATTTAATCCATTTTGGAATAAGGCTGTAACATAACAAAATGTGGAAAAAGTGATGCGCTGTGAATACTTTCCGGATGCAATCCTATCTATCTATCTATCTATCTATCTATCTATCTATCTATCTATCTATCTATCTATCTATCTATCTATCTATCTATCTATCTATCTATCTATCTATCTATCTATCTATCTCTCTATCTATCTATCTATCTATCTATCTATCTATCTATCTATCTATCTATCTATCTATCTATCTATCTATCTATCTATCTATCTATCTATCTAAAATCTCCCTTGAAGTAATATGTACTTGGCTACTGTGTTTAATGATAAATACCTGATTTTTATCCTTATAATTTACCATGTTTATTTTAGTTCTTGCACAGGACCACAGACTCTATCAGAGTTTATGCCAATAAGATATAATTGAAGCCAAAGTAAATATTCTGTTTTTGACTGTGGTGCAGTAGGTACAAATTGCTAAAGGTTTGCCAGTGTAAATTGACATAACATTTTCAAACCAACTGCAGTTCTGGTTTGTGGGAAGCAGGAGTCTATCCTGACAGCAATTTATAAGAGAGCCCAAACACACTCATTTACAGTATGCAGGATCAATTGTCAGCTTAGTATGTCGCATTTCACAAGAGGCTGGAGGAGGGACGTTTATTGAGTCCGACAAAAATACTTGTTGATATTATCAACATTTTAGTTACACTTGAATGAACCTAAAATTTTACCTTTTTTCGTAATCCAAAAATTGAGGGGGCCTGTCTGTCCACTACTATTACCTATTGTTGGTTTTGTAAATTAGTTATACTATTTAAGTTTGAAGCATTGTAGTATCTAACTGTCTTACTGAATATGTTTATGAGGATACCAAAGTAACTTAACATCAATGGCTATTCTAGAACATAAAATAAGGTGTGAAGTTAAAATGTTTCAAAAATATTACTATGAAAAAACAAAATATAAGGTGTGAGCCAGTGGTTAGGACGGCTGTCTAAATCCTGGCCCAATGCCTATCCATGTGAAGTTTCTGAGTTTTCCCCATGTTTGTCTGGATATTCTTGAGGCACATTAGCATCACTCCACATCCCAAATACTTGCAACTCCATATTTTTACCTGTGAATGAGTATTGGTGTATTTATGCGTTTTGTAATAGTCTGCCATCCTGTCTATAGGTGTTTTTCTTTCTGTGCCAGATGCTGCTGGGATTTCTGCTTCTCATTACTTTAAATTGCTAAATCTCCCACCTAAGTATCTACATCCCCAATTGGAAAACATTTAGGAGAGTATGGAAAATGCTAATAAAAAAAAGAGTGATTTTTGAATTCTAATCACCCTGTAGTATATTGAAAACATTAGAAAACATTAATATCTATTTATCCATTGCCTTTGACAATAAAAACTAATGTTATTATAAACATATACTTCAGCAACATACACAAAAGCAGAACCAGAATTTCAGCTGTGGTGGCACAATGTTTAGCTGTCACAGCTCCAGGACCATTGACCTGGTTGCTGAGTGTTTCTCATGTCTGCTTCAGTTTTCTCCAGGTGCTCTGACTTCCTCCCAATATCACAGAGAAGTACAGATTACATTGACTAACAAAACTAAATTACTATCAAAGCAGATAATGTGATTGTAAGAATATCTATGTGAATATGCCCTTTAAAGGACTGTCATACCTCCCAGGATTTGTTTCTGCATAGCACCTGAGGCCTCTATCATAGGTTCTGACTCACTCTTGCTCAGCCTGCTAATTTTAAAAAGCCAGTTGTGAAAATGTATATATGGATGGATATATGGTTATGGAAAAACATATTTCATGATTTTTTTCCCTGAACAGTGATATTCATTTTATTGCAAGGAGAAGAAATTACATTATTTTTTTTCAACAAATTGAAAACCTTACTTTGAAGTGGCCTTAATTAATGACTTTTAAATATAGGAAAATGTCATGTTACAAAGCTTAAATTTGAGGTGCTATAAAACTTAAGTGGCTAAAACTAAGAATACATCTTGCATTTTCAATCTAAAGAAAAAGTTAGCTACTTAACTTCAAAAATATGACCCATACACACACATGTGTATGCTGCTCTGAAGAGCTATAACTGAAAAAAAGCCTTCTGTGCAGATTCATTTGCCCAGAGGATATCATTAGCAACAATAAAAAATACAGCAGCATAAAAACATATAAACATACCACAGGATCAATCTTTAATATTCTGTGGGTATGTGTTGATCTCTCAGAGAAAGACGTAGATTACAATTTGCATAACATAGTGATGTCTGGCACATAAATTTGTTAACCTCTAAAGAGTCAAATATGCTGTATGGTGAAATTAACAAAAATGCATTTTATCTTTTTCTTTGAAGTGTGTTTATTGCTTTGTGTGTTGTGTTTCAGCCTGTTATTAATAATTACAAGCCCACTATTGCATTTATTTTTGTCTCTTTTTAAGATCACCCCATAATAAACAGTCCAAAGCCTGGAAAATATTCACGCTCAATTTGTTTTGGCTTGCATTTATTTATTAGTCATTGAGCAACTGTCAAAAATAAATGGCACGGATGGTATAAAACACTTGGTTTATACTTCTGAAAGCATAATTGATTTTCTGTCCATGAGTTATTTCTGTACATTTTTCATTCTTTACATGAGTCTTGTGCTGAAGCGCCTTGTCTACAGAGCATACAGACCAGAGCTTTTCAAGTAAAGCTTGAAACCCTTTTTATTAATGTGTAGGACATTAAATTATCTTCCTTATGAAAAATGGATTATTTCATGGATTTTTCTTATATTATAAATTTGGAAAATTGGAAATTGTCTCATCTCATCTTTCCATTTGCTTTTTCTGGCAATGGTCATGGTGAATTGTGAATTGTTAAAATGGAAATTTGGAGCAATGATTTTAGACAGTGTTTTGACTCCTCATAGGAATATAGCATGAAAATTGTTATGTACTTCATGGGCCATTTTTGTTTATTAATTTTAAATAGTTGTCAAATAAAACAATAGATATGAATTCAGAAAATGTATTCCTTTACATCTTGGGGTCATCGGGCTTCATTCTGAATAGTCAATGATGTTGTCAGTCTTTAAGCCTTTAATAATATGCACTGTTGTTCAAATAATCTTTGAGTAAGTAAGATATTGCTGCCAGCACTCCAGGGATCAGAGTGGTACAAATATAATCATACAGAATTGTAAAAGTAGAAAAAAGTTAAGTAGTGAAATGGTGGAATGTCAACTGGTATCTAAACTAATGTTCATGGTTTATGAACATCACTACATTAAGCAATACTCTCCTTAACTTTGTCACAAAGTTATTCAGTCTTTATAATTATACAACTCTGACAGTGACAAAGTTGCCATCAGGCCCCAACAGAAGAGTAACAAAATTCTGAGCAGCAAGTTTAGTTTAAAAAAATATTGTTTTCTGAAGAATTTGGTGATTTTTGATAAACTCTTTCAAACTAAGCACAAATATAATTTTCAATTGACTGTATTGTGAAGGAATTTGAAGAAGCATGTAATTGACTTATTGATAAATTTACTGTGTTTAATTGCTTAATGATATTGGCACATTAATTCAACTGACCTAAAACTGTGTTACTGCCGATTTTCATTTGTACTCAGCATTTGATGCTTCTTGCATCAATGTGCAAAAATAGTTGGCCAGCATTGATTAATTCCACTTGTCATAACACCATATTTCCTTTATTGTATTTTCTAGTGAAATCTTTCACTATGTTGGCACAGACTGTAGAAGATTAGCACACATGTGCCAAGTGTGAATGCAGAAAATGAATCTAACAATAAATGCACGAAAATCTTTTGACAAGAACAGGGCCAGTCCTATCCACCAACAACATCAAGTCTAGTTTTAAAATGTTCTTAGAGCCCTACCGTCCACCACATCAATTGGCATCTTACATTCCATGTGTCTATTGTTCTCAGTGCAAAGAAATTTTCAAATTCACCCTTAATAAGTTTCCAACTGTTCTAGTCCGATCCACTATACTCATTCCTTTCATAGTTTTAAACACTTCAGATATGGCACCTGTTAATCTCCTTTTGCTTAAGTTGTGTAGTTTCCAGGAAAATATTAACAAACATTCTTGAATACCTAACATGTGATGTTCTCCTGCCCCACTACCAGATCTTCAAACTACTTCTGACATCAGATTTGTGGACCAACAAAAATAGCTGCCTTGGTCACAGCATCAGTTCTTCATGGAAACATCTTTCTCACATATCAAAATCCTTCACTTTCTTATTCATTACTTTCACTATTGTTTTTTCACCAGTCCAAGTTTTATATGAAGAGGTGGCAAAAATACGTTTGTCAGATTGATATTTTTCTGCCCTGGAACTAAATGCTTATGGTGCCACCAGTTCTTTGTTGGAGCAATGAGGCTGTTTAGCATGGTCATCCCACTCGCAGATGAAACTTCAGACCTTGATATATCTGAGTTGCATTCCTAGGAGGAGTGCTACTACCTTTAGATCATCACATACTGTATATTCCAGTTGTAGATATTGTATCATTAAGGATATGTATTGTGATAAGCAGCCTGGACACAGACAGACTGACACCATGTTAAAGTCCACCACACTTTTATTTACACTATTTACACAGTCGTTATATGCACAACTCAGTGCCGCAGCACCAGTCACCCCAATAGTCCAGAACTCTGTCCTCAATGCCTTCAGGCCGCCTCCTTCTCTCTGCTCTCAGACCTTGTCCTCTTCCACCTGACTCCAACCCCGAATGAAGGGAGGCGGCCCCTTTTATAGTCACCCGGATGTGCTCCAGGTGGTTCCCGGCAATCTTCCACCGACACACCCCTGTGTGGCGGAAGTGCCGGTTGTCTCTCCGGAAGCCCTCCGGGTGTCTCCTGTCTTCTTCGTGCTGGGGTCTCGAGTCCTCCAGGCATGGGGACGCCCCCTGGCGGTGACCACGGGCCCCTACAGGGTTGAGCTTCCAAGCCCTGTACCCGTGGCCCCCAATATAATCAGGACGGTCGCCCCCTCGTGGTCCGGAGGAGGCATGAGCCCTCCTCCTGTCCTCCTGGGCGGCCCGGCTGGGCGCCACCCCCAGCCGCATGCCACAGTATACTTAAAATATGCAAGAAAATCACAGAAATAGTTGAGTGTAATAAAATGGTATCTGATAGGAACATTTAAAGGTGATTTTTGTTATCCCTTGAACCCTGATCATCAATAGTCATGTACCGAGGACCAGCCAGTACAATGAGAAGTTGATCAAGAAAAGATTGGTGTAAAATCGCATAATACTTTTATTAAAACTAAGTGCAAACAATGCAGTCTTCAATAAATAATCCATGCAAAAAAAGAATGCATGCCGAGGTTAAAATTTAAAGTGGTTAAAATCACAGTTTAAAACACAGTCAGGATCAAACTACTTTAAAAACCTATACCCCGCTGCGGCCTTCCAATTTTGTGCATCTGCAGCTTAGCGTTTTTGATGTCTTCTCAGGTAGAAAGGATGCCTTCCAACAAGCACTATCGTCCCTTTGACTGGCTCATGCTCCACCACCATCCCTTAGACTCCTTCGGCAGATTTCATGGGACCTCATGGAGCAAATGGCTACCCTTGCTCTTCTGCAATGATGATCAGGGGTTAACTTTTCCTTTTGAGAGTATCAGTGTGCCACATGGGGCCTTTTCCCTAAAGCCATGCCTGCTCACTGCTGCACCAGGTCTACTGTGATCCTAACTTTCCCTTTTGCACCTTATCATCAGGATCTTCCTTGCCTCCCCTTGCTATTTTCTCAGGTTTCTTTTCTACCTTGTGGATGCTCATGGTCCATGCAATGATGCACAGAATGTGAATGGAGCTGATAATGCCTGCATGTAACAAGTAATCAACTTGCTTCCCCATGAACACCCCGCAGCCATGTAGTGGAGTACCATACATGCACCCACAAGCCTGAGACAAGCTGCACTGTTTTAATAAAAAATTAACAATGCCATGGACCCTGTAATGCATTGCATCACAGTGTTTAAGAAAGCAAATTCTTAGTTGTCCAGAGTAATCCATGTAACAAAAAATAATAGTCTGTTTATTTTCCATTATGGGGTCTCTTTACCTACTTAAACCATTCAACCACTTTTCAGCCTTTTTACTCATAGGGAACTGGCACTTCTCTGGTTGCACTGGGTGCAACAAAGCAATCAGCCAACAGTCAATTGCAGAGCAGGCTCACATCAAGTCAATTTTTACAACTCACATGGGGTATTATAGGAGGAAACTAAAGAGAAATACTTACACGATTAGTGTGTGTTCATTCCATAACTACTCAAAGATAAGTTGCTGCAGTCATGAGCAATTCATTTGTCATGCTGTTCCTTTCAGATCAGGCTGAATTTATTTACTCATTGGACTTAATAAATCCCAGCATTTCTCGATTTCATTAGAAAATCCTGCTGTAGCTTCATTTGAAACTATCACACATGAATGAAACAGTGCGCAGGTTTTACACTGAAATGTAGCTCAATACATAAATAAATAAATATGTACATACATACATACATACATACTGTACATACATAACATTTATCAGTATCTTAAAATACTGCTAAACTAAATTGAAAACCAAATATTTTAATGAAAGACCGAGCCATCTTTTCCCCACTCCGTATTCTGCTGCCTTAGTCAGATCAGATCCAATAGCCTTAACTGACTTGCTGAGAAGCCAAAATCTCTCAGTAACGATGTTACTGGTCTAGCTACTAAGCTGTGGTAACTTACCTCAATTGCACATGCGGTGTCAGCTGCCAAGTCTGCATATCTTGCTATCTTCCTTTCATGCACTTACCCTAACCCTCAATTAACCCTTCCCATGGAACTGTTAATTCAATAAAGTATACCGTTCGTTTCCTTTCTAACCACAATATCATATCTGGCCGCAAGTTACTCTTAGCTATTTCTTTTGGGACTACTAGCCTTGCATTAAGGTCTACATTGAGCTTCCTATCATTTGCCACACTTAATTGCCCCCCACTTTGTTTAGCCAGGTCTACAGGGGTGTTGTTCTCCCCCTCCTTAACGAACACCTGCATAATCACACTTGCCTGCTTTATATTCTTAACTATGCTTTAATCTTCATTTTTTCTTAACTAATCTATTACATTTTGTCTTTTTGTTACACATGCTTGTTATTCCCCGTTTTCAGTCACTATATTATTCTTTATTCCTCTGACCGTGTCTTCATGTTGTCCAGCAGTCTGCTACCATTCCCACTACCGATTCTTCACTTTTTACACTGAGCTCCCATTAGTCAGCACACTTTCCTGAAAAATTAGATTTAATACAAGTGAAAATAAATAATTCTGAAAATTGTTTTTAGCTCAATAAATAAAGCTTTCAAATATTAATTCACAGCAATCTAAAACTGTAAGCAACAAGAACCAGATTAATTTCTGGAATTTTAGCAATGTAATGGTTAATTACTAAATATTTTGAGATAAATACTGTTTTAAGTGTAATGTCTCTTCACAGCAACCCATTTTACCAGAAAGGAAATGAAACATGAAAACATAGTTCTAAATTTTGCTAACATTATAAAGCATTTAAGCTGCATTATATAATTGAATCTACTAAAACAATGTATTTATTTCACAAAATTTTCTCTAAGAAGAGAAATTCATTCAATTAATTTGTTCATTATGGCTGTTTTCTTATATACAGTATGCAGTTCCAAAAGCATGAAATGCACAGTAACATTTGTTTTATTTAATACAACAATTTTATGAAGTGAACACCACCCTAAAGTGCTTTACAAGTAGAGTCCCAGTTTTTTGCATGAATGTTTTGCAGCTGGAATGACTTGATCAGGATCATACAGTGAGTCAATGGTTGAACTTACACCAGCAGCCTTTTGATTTATAGTCAAATACTGTACCTGTTAGGCCACATGAACTGCATTTGTCTAACAAAATCTCTAGGGGTGGCTCTCAGCCCTTGGGCCATTTTGACAAGTGCATTAAACCTATTTCTATGCTCCTTTTCCATATTACCACCCAAAGCTCCAGGCTAAAATGGCCTCTGGCTACAGTAGGTTGCACGTTTTTGTTTGCCAGAGAATAATATGATTAGGGTTAAAGGGTTACCGCTATTCATATGGGAAGCTTAATTTGACCCATGATTCTCACCCTTTTAAACATTTAAAGAATTGGGGTGAAAACAATTGCCACTTTGGAGGCATGCTGTCACCTACACACGTAAAAGTCTAAATTTGATCCTTCTCCCTTGGGCCTACAAACATATTGCTCTAAGAGCATTGTTAATGGTAGGCTAAAGTGCCTGCCACTTTCATGGATCCTCCTGATACAAATGAGCCAATGCAGTTTCACAAAATATCGCATTTATGAAAAGCATACTGTAACTGTGAAGACGATATGACAGTTACAGGAATAGGCCAAAGAGTAACTGCTAATTGCCTGTTTGGTTTCTTGTCTTCTTTTTCAGGGCGAACTGTTGTATCCTTGCCGCTGTGATGGCTCAGTGAGGTACACTCATAAGCAATGCCTTTTGAAATGGATCAGTGAAAGAGGCTCCTGGTCATGTGAACTGTGCTGTTACAGATATCAAGTGAAAACAATCAAAATGAAGAGACCTTGTCAGGTAACTCATCGGCTATTTTAAAAGAATATGTTTTTACATTACTTTCTTCAGTGTAACAGACACAAGAAGTCGTGCTCAGCTTTCCTCTTGTAAAAAATAGATTCTATCGGATATAGCCTTAATATTATGGCTATCTGCTCTCTTTCTACAAGCCTTTGTATGGGTGAAGATCCTAAACATTTTGTGTTGTTCTACCTATCTTAAAGATATCAATAAGATAATTTCTTGTTACTTTTTATGGTGTCATTGTTCAATGAATCATTGTTTATGGTGTTTTCATCTAACTGCTGAGATAACTAGCTTTAAAAATATTTTTCTTGGGAGGCCTAAAACTTTTGCATGCTAATAAATATATAGTAACAGAAGGGGTACTCCTTGAGTCATTCCCAACAAAGTACAAAATTACAAAAGGGGGCACAGAGTGCAAATTAACAGAACTAAAAGAAGACTGCCTATATTTGCAGTGGTGGGCATGTTCATTGGTCCACCTAGAATGTAGCATCAGCATTCCTTTTTGCTTGCCTTCTCTGTCTCTCAATCTCTCCCTCTCACCTCTGGCATCTCTTCCATCCACCACTTGAGCATTATGTTCCAACTCACTTTCCAACTCAGCACTCAGATGTCAGGGAAGAGAACTGAACTACACCTTCAGATTACTTCCAGAGCAATCAGTGGCCCTTATTCTACAGTCATAAATACCCTCAAAATGCCATCTGTTGTGCTGCCTCTGGTGGCCCCAGGTGTACGGTAAGCAATAATACACATATTAAAACCAACATGCTTTGGTATCTTTGACAACACCTCTATAGCCCCACTCACATCACATGGGAGGCCTGTTGTAATGGTCATTTCTCATCTGGACTGATATAACAGCCATTGGATTGAACCAAGTGTTTTTTTTTAACTGCCTGAGCCACCACTGCTGTTCACATATAGAGACTACAACTTCACCAAAAATAACAACCAGACTTACATATTAGAACATCATTGTTACATCTTTTTGAACATGCAAAAAGTCAAAATCACGTCATATAAGAAACAAATTACATTTCCATTCATTTCTATGTCATAGTCCTTCATGCCTTAATTCCTTCTTGCCAATGGCATGCTCCATATATGAGCTCATCTCAAGAGGGATCTCAATAACATATGGTTTTTCCTATACACTTTTCAGGTAACAGGGAGAATCAAATACATTTCCATTATCCAGAAACCCCTCTCTCCAGATTGTTAAAAAAAGAATTCTTAACATTTTTTCTATTAAATATCCAATTATGGAACTAATTGAGGTAGACTGCCACACTATAGTACCATGTAATGATTTGGGGGATATCATCTGTTTTTCTACCTGACCCCCATGACCATTCTTAGAATATGAGAACATTTGACAAAGTAGACCTTTCAGACCATCAGGTTTGTTTGTTTAGCTAATTGTTATGCTGTCCCAAAGCCTCATCTACATATCTTAAAAATTGTCCAGGTTCCTGCTACAACTACATGACTCTGTAGTTTATTAATGATTCCCACAACTCTTTTAAAGATGCTCTTCTTGGCTTCAGTCTTAAAAGCACTTCCCATTCTTTTTTGTCAGTGCCCACTTGTAAGGCACTTTTCATTCTCAAATAACCCAGATCACCACCTTCTTCTTCTTCTTTCAGCTGCTCCCGTTACGGGTTGCCACAGCGGATCATCTTCTTCCATATCTTTCTGTCCTCTGCAACTTGTTCTGTTACAAGTTTCCTCTTTTCCTCTTCCCTGGCAGCTCTATCCTTAGCATCCTTCTCCCAATATACCCAGCATATCTCCTCTGCACATGTCCAAACCAACGCAATCTCGCCTCTCTGAATATTTGTCTCCCAACTGTCCAACTTGAGCTGACCCTCTAATGTACTCATTTCTAATCCTATCCATCCTAGTCACACCCAGTGCAAATCTTAGCATCTTTAACTCTGCTACCACCACCTCTGTCTCCTGCTTTCTGGTCAGTGCCACTGTCTCCAACCCATATAACATAGCTGGTCTCACTGCCGTCCTGTAGACCTTCCCTTTCACTCTTGCTTATACTCGTCTGTCACAAATTACTCCTGACATTCTTCTCCACCCATTCCACCCTGCCTGCACTCTCTTTTTCACCTCTCTTCCACAATCCCCATTACTCTGTACTGTTGATCCCAAGTATTTAAACTCAACCACCTTCGCCAACTCTACTCCCTGCATCCTCACCATTCCACTGACCTCCCTCTCATTTACACACATGTATTCTGTCTTGTTCCTACTGACCTTCATTCCTCTCCTATTTAGAGCATATATCCACCTCTCCAGGGTCTCCTCAACCTGCTCACTACTATCACTACAGATCACAATGTCATCAGCAAACATCATAGTCCACGAGGACTCCTGTCTAATCTTGTCTGTCAACCTGTCCATCACCATTGCAAATAAGAAAGGGCTCAGAGCCAATCCCTGATGTAATCCCACCTCCACGTTGAATGCATCCATCACTCCTACCGCAGACCTCACCACTGTCACATTTCCCTCGTACATATCCTGTACAACTCTTACGTACTACTCTGTCACTCCCGTCTTTCTCATACAATACCACAGCTCCTCTCGAGGCACCCTGTCATATGCTTTCTCCAGGTCCACAAAGACGCAATGCAACTCCTTCTGGCCTTCTCTAAACTTCTCCATCAACATCCTCAGAGCAAACATTGCGTCTGTGGTGCTCTTTCTTGGCATGAAATCACACTGCTGCTCACTAATCACACCTCACCTCTTAATCTAGCTTCCACTACTCTTTCCCATAACTTCATGCTGTGGCTCATCAATTTTATCCCCCTGTAGTTACTACAGTCCTGCACATCACCCTTATTCTTAAATAACGGCACCAGTACACTTCTTCTCCACTCCTCAGGCATCCTCTCACTTTCCAAGATTCCATTAAACAATCTGGTTAAAAACTCCACTGCCATCTCTCCTAAACACCTCCATGCTTCCATAGGTATGTCATCTGGACCAACGGCCTTTCCATTTTTCATCCTCTTCATAGCTGTCCTTACTTCCTCCTTGCTAATCCGTTGCACTTCCTGATTCACTATCTCCACATCATCCAACCTCTTCTCTCTCTCGTTCTCTTCATTCATCAGCCTCTCAAAGTACTCTTTCCATCTGCTCAACACACTCTCCTCACTTGTGAGTATGTTTCCATCTTTATCCTTTATCACCCTAACCTGCTGCACATCTTTCCCATCTCGGCCCCTCTGTCTAGCCAATCGGTACAAGTCCTTTTCCCCCTCCTTAGTGTCCAACCTCTCATACAACTCATCATATGCCTTTTCTTTAGCCTTTGCCACCTCTCTCTTCACCTTATACTCTATATATATCCTTGTACTCTTGTCTACTTTCTGCATCTCTCTGACTATCCCACTTCTTCTTTGCCATCCTCTTCATCTGTATACTCTCCTGTATTTCCTCATTCCACCAGCAGGTTTCCTTTTCCTCCTTCCTCTTTCCAGATGTCACGCCAAGCATCCTTTTTGCTGTCACCCTTACTACATCTGCTGTAGTTTCCACAACTGTCTGGTAACTCTTCACTGCCACCCAGTGCATGTCTCACCTCTTCCCTAAACTCAACCTTGCAGTCTTCCTTTTTCAACTTCCACCATTTGATCCTTGGCTCTGCCCTCACTCTCTTCCTCTTCTTGATCTCCAACGTCATCCTACAGACCACCATCCTATGCTGCTTAACTACACATTCCCCTGCCACCACTCTGCAGTCTTCAATCTCCTTTAGTTCAACTCTTCTGCATACGATGTAATCTACCTGTGTGCATCTTCTTCCACTCTTGTACGTAACCCTATTTTCCTCCCTCTTCTTAAAATACGTATTCACCACAGCCATGTCCATCCTTTTGGCAAAATCCACTATCCTCTGACCTTCTTCATTCCTCTCCTTGACACCATACCTACCCATCACCTCCTCATCTCCACTGTTCCTTTCACCAACATGCCCACTGAAATCTGCTCCAATCACCACTTTCTGTCCTTTGGGTACACTGTTCATCACTTCTTCCAACTCACTCCAAAAATCTTCTTTCTCACCCATTGCACACCCCATTTTCTCCTCCCACCCACACCATGATAGAACAATTTGAATCCACCTCCATTCCACCTGGCCTTACTCCCCTTCCATTTATTCTGTTGCACTCACAATATATCAACCTTCCTTCTCTCCATCATATCTGCTAACTCTCTCCCCTTACCAGTCATACTGCCAACATTCAAAATTCCTACCCTCAATTCCACTCTCTTTACTTTCCTCCTCTCCTCCTGCCTCCAGACATGTCTCCCCCCTTTTTATCCTTCTTCTTCTCCGGCCAACAGTAGCTCAATTTTCACCAGCACCCTGTTGGCTAACAGTACTGGTGGCAGTCGTTGTTAATCCAGTTGCTCAACCGATCTGGTATGCAAATTTGTATTGTTGTCCGCATATTGATTTGGCAAAATTTTACACCGGATGCCCTTCCTGACGTAACCCTCCCCATTGGGACCGGCACGAAGAAACACACTGGTTTGTGCATCCCCTGCGGCTGTTTCATCCCCTGATAGCTTTTTATTCATAGTGACATTAAAAGGGCTATCCAGTTACCAGGATGGGTTCCACTTTTGTATTATGTACCTTGATGGATCATCTACCATTGCACCTTAGCCTGGAGACCACTTTTCCATTGCTAATGTCTCTTTGCTAGCCCAGCAACCTCATTTCATGTATAATTTTAAATATATTGAGTAAATAATTACATGCCCATTTTATGCTCTTTTAGGAGTCACTTGCTTTAGCCACACTAATTTAGTAACATGTGACTGTGGTAGATTTGCTTGTTCTGTAGGCTCCCCTGCAGCTGGCGCTGAAGCTGCCCATTTAAAATGATGGACTGCCAGCTCATACTGTTGGCAACTAATAACCAATGTGATATGCAGACAGATGCAACGGGTTAGCACTGTTTGGTGAATGGATAGACAGATAATAATTAAATTGTGTAATAGACTTACATACAGATAATAAAGGATAAATGAAAAATTCAAAATAACTTAATGCTTCCTAAAGTATACATCTCCATTTATCATTTATGATTAATTAATGTCTTAATGTATTTCTGTGCCATTAAGCAATTTTAAGTTTTAAGGCTCTTTGAAAGTAGTATGTATATAAATTAAGAATATTACTTCATTCATTCATGTTCTAGTATATTTCAATTGAGGAAAGGAGGCTATCCCATCTACCTTGATTTTGTTGACTTATTCAACTATTTGGTTATGTTGACCTTTCTTTTTTGGTTGCTTTGAATAAAAACATTTGCTAAGTAAATATGTGTTAATATAAATATATCTCTACATTCTCAGTGTCAGGATGGGATTTTTGCTCATCCACTGGCCCCTTGTCACATGCAGCTTTTCCCTGGCTCCACCCATCCTGAACTCTTGCTTAGCAATTTTAATTAGGCTACACTCATGTGATGGAGGAGATAGGGGAGAAAAAAGAGGAAATTGGGCTTTCTGGCCCCACAGTGTACATGTTTGCATTGCCAAAGTCATCAATCAGACTTGCTTCTTCTATATTTAGAGCCTGATATATTTACTTGTTGTATTGACTTCTCTCCTACCATCCTGTCCTGCTCTGAATCTCCATCGTGGCATGCTTCAGGCTGAAATTATTAGTCCCCCACCCTCTAATAGAAGTGACCAGCACCAAAACTGTTTTTGGAATATTTACTTCCAAAGGATTAAAGAAAAAAATCCCCAAGAAGTTCTAGGAAAACATTTTACTGGTGCAATGAAATGGAGCAAAACAAAAATGTCTAAGGACAAAACTATTAGCACACTGAAATTTAATAGTCACTTGTATACTCTTTCTGACTCAAAACTAACAGCAACCTCCTATTGTAGTTTCTAACAAGAGTGGCACATGTCTTTTGGGGGATGTTAGCCCATTTCTTCATGACAAATTGCTCCAGTTCTCCCAAATTAAATGGTATTCAAGCAAGGACCTTAAGCCTTACAGTATTTCCTGCCAAAGATTCTGAATAAGATTGAGGTCTGGTCTTTGGAAAGGTCACTAGAGAACCACAATTTTGTTTTCTTTTGAAAAGTTCTATACCAACATCAATGTATGTGTTGCAATGAGTGCCACCTAAAGCCAGAGTAGAGTGGCAGCGGATTTCTTCACATTATCCTTCAAAATGTCAACATGATCTTTCTTCTTCGTGATCCTATGTACCCAAACACGGTTCTTTGTGCCAGAAGCAGCAAAACAACCCAGAGCATTATGCTTCCACCTCTAGTTTAAGTGTAGGAACTGTGATTTTACAGTTGAAGGCCTCTCCTTTCCTTTGCCAAAAACAAAAGTAACATCCATGTGTCCTGAACAACTCTCATTTTTTTCTCATCTGACCAAAGGACAGACTTCCCCATGTTTTAAATGGGCTCTAGGCAAAAGTCAGCCTAGCTTTGATGTGCTGCTGTGTGAGCAATGGAATTTTCCTCGAGTGATGACCTCAAAGCCCACAATGATAAAAAGCCCTTACAATAGTATTTTTGAGACCTCAAGTCCAGAAGAGGCCAGTATAGTTACTGTTATCTTTGCAGACATCTGGCATCCTTATTGATATCTCTGATATTCATCTTCAGAGTCTTTTGATATCTTGCACTTGTGACCACATCCTGTTTTTTTTTCTAACAGAATGTGTCTCTTTGTACTTTGTGATAATGCAAATTTGGGGTTAAGGTGTGGTTTGAATCCTGAAAAATTCTATTTGCTACATGTTGTCCCGAGGGACACACATGGGGACTAATAATTTTGGCCACCCCTATTTTCAATAAATTTGTTATGCAGCATTCTAAAGGATTGTATTTTACGGAGTCCAAAATGTACCAAATGGAGGAGGGCCTTTACACTGATGAATGTTTTCCTCTGTAAGGTTTCACGAATTCTGTTGGCATTGGACAGGATTTAAGGCAAATCTTCCATAATTCCATAATTTTGCCCTTAACTGTGCATACAGATTTTGACAGAGAAACATTCCACTATCCAGTCTCATGGAAGCCAGTGTCAGAGGATTACACTTAGCAGACGACTGGGTGACACACAGCTGCCAGACTTCACTATGTGAATGAACCAAGAGGGCTGGTTTATGTTTCAATTTTTACTTGGCAAGCCTTCGTACTTGACAAGGTTTTTAATTTCCAGATATAAAGACTCCACCTTCTCCTGGAGCGGACTGTCATATGGAATTGGGTTTGGACTTCCTAGACATATTAATGTTACAAAGAGCCGTCCATCCAGCTCTTACTAGTTCAGGAAACTCCATGACGAATGCCCTTCAAGACTGACAAATGGCTAAGAAATCATTTGACCAGCTGTGTAGGGCAGCTGCCAAAAAACAAGCACCTCAAAGAGGTGAAAGATAGACTAAAATCAAGACTTCAGACTAAATAATAAATCTGCCAATATTTCTTTTTAAAGCCATTGAGTGCCTTTGATATTTAAAGCCAAATGAGTATTGTGACTTATTTTAATAGTTAAAGATATTCGATAAAGCTGTATAAACGTGGTAATTTAGAGTTAGTTGAGTTAATAAAGTGCTTTATATAAAGAAAGATTTACAATACATGTCACAGAAAGTCCTTTTATTGGCTTCAAAAGGAACTTTTGTTTTTTCTTTTCTGACTGGAATATCCAGTTAAAGGTTAGGTGCATGTCTACCAGGACCTAGCGATTCTGTAATTGTGCCCTCTGTCTTATTAAAGCAATAATTACGTTCATTGAGAGATGGAGCATATGGTGAGAGTTGGCAATGTGAAGGTCTGTGCCTGTTGTTAATTAATTACTACAATGCAGAGTTTCATTGCAAAGACATTATACCACAGCTAGAGTCCAGCAAATCTGAAGGTCAACATTTGTGCTAAGGGGCCTCATAGAGTAGAATTGGGAATCCCAGAATATTTGAAGAAGATTGTTTTGGGATGCTCTTGAGAAATCAGTTCTGGGGGTCATTTAATCTTTGTGTGAACAGCAATAGCCTTACAACACCAGAGCTTCGGCTCCTGCTTGATCAGTGTCTTGTGAAGTCTATATATTCTCACCATGTCCATGTACATTGTGTCTCCTCCCAGTAGCCAAGTTTTCATTCACATCCCAAAGATGATTAGGTTAGATTGATTGTTGTCTTTAAATTTCCCTCAATGTGAGTGAGCATATCCACTGATGAAGTGGCAGGTATTCTTCAGGGCTGCATCCTGTCAGGTGCCTCAAGTTATCAAGATAATGTGCTAAAACCTGTGGCAGCTTTTTTTTTATTTTTATAAAAGTTGATGGGTACAAATCAACATGATTTGAAGTCCTTATTTGACCAGTATTTTAAATGTGAATGATTTCTCATTCAAGCATTTTTACACATACATTACACTACACATACAACCTTTATCTTTACATTGGTGCACTATGGTTTATCATCAGTCACATCAGTTCTAATGAAAACAGATCAAAGATCTGACCAGTCACATGTCTGACGATTGCAAATTACAAACTGCAAATCACCTATTCTGTGTCTACAGCATGTTTCAGCCAGATACTTTATTTCAGCAGTGTGCACCCTACCAAAGATGACAATAAATCAACCAGCCCAGGGTATCCAGCTAAGAAATATTTTTAAATTCTGGTTTTATAAATTATAGTGCTGTTGTCAGTAGCCACTTGGTGGTTTGTCTGTAGACTTCAAAAAATCGTTTGCCACTCTGACCAGTGAGAAAGTATTCAGGTAAGAATCTGCACTGGGGCAGAGCCATGTGTGATGGAGCACATAAATAGAGCTGTGTTGGCTTGGAAAAGAGAAAGAAGGAGCATGGTGTTGTGAACGCATGAAGATGGTGATTGCTCAGAAGAAGCTCCAGTCCTTCATTCACCACATTTCAGGTTGTTGCAATACGAAAATAAAACTAATCACCCAATCACCACTATCCCATCACTTACTGGTAACAGTACAAGCTGGTCACTCTGGCTGTACACCACAGCTCCTTACATTTATGTTCTATACAATGAGTGACCCTTAGCCTGTCTCTTTGTAGTCTTTATAATTATTAAATGTGAACAGGCATTAGCGGCACAATTTCAAGAATATGTTAGGGCTACAGTTTTGAGTCCATGTGCCTTTTGCTAAACTTAATTCTCATAATAAATCCAGATGAATGGAATTACATTTGGTAGAGTGTTGGCTCTGAGGCTAAGGATCTGTGCCAGTTTTCTGAAGGTTGCCCGTTCGAATCCCCATTACTGCCAAAGGAGATCCTACTCTGCTGGGCCATTGATCAAGGCCCTTAACTTGCAATTGTTGCAGTGGTGCTGTACAATGGCTGACACTGTGCTCTGACCCCAAGGGATATGTTAAAACGTAACAAATTCCTAATACAAGAAATTGTATAAGGCAAAATAAAGAATACAAAAAAAAGGGCAAGTAAAATGTCAATACAAATATACATGACAAGGACAACAGTAATCATCCATTAATCACTCATAAACAACTAGATTAATGAAAATACTGACGAAAACACACTTCCCAGAGTTGGTTCTCACTTTATGCCCACTGCTAGTGCCATGCTGAATGGATGGATGGACATACACTTGAAAGAAAAAGTTATTTTTAAGGTAGTGTGACCAGTGGGAGGGAACCAGATTGAGGCAGCAAGAATCATTGGGGTGCCATCTTAGTAGCCCTGTTTAATTATAGCAAAAGGGTGCACAAAGGCGGAAAATCAACCCACATAGAGTTCTCTGCCTTTATCTTTTGATCTTGTACCTGGCATAGGAGCTTATACATTATGGAGTCCTTGTTGTGAGTAAGGCGCCACATTCTGGGGCCACACCTTTTTAAGGTGTCTGACCAGAAGGGTTGGGGTCTGCTGTGAGTGTCATGGTCGGGGTTGGGTGCCATTACTGGGCATCTACTAGATGCTGTGGGAGAAAGAGAAGATACCATTACCAGCAGCTCCCTCTCTCACTCTGGAGTGGTATTGCTTACCACAGTCGATGCCAGAAGGCGATCCCCAGTCACATATCCATGACAGTCCATAATTGGGCTTTCTCCCTTGTCACAAGGATGGACATGTTCAGTTAATTCACAACTTCAGTTCAGTTAATTCACAAATCAGCCTCGAGTGAATAAGTGAGTGCATGTGTCCTCATTCAGGGTTGGTTACTGCCTAACACATGAAGTTCCCATGCTGTAGCCTAAAATTGTGCGTTAAAGTAAAGACTCTGAAGCATATCTTATAAAAAGCACTGTTATTACCTTTACTTTTCAGTTTTATACATTTGCCACAGCCTACTCTATTTTAGTCAACTGACTGACTCTGAAATGGATAAGTAGGTTAGAAAATGGATGGATGGATTTAGATACTGTATGTATAAAATTGGTGCAGCAGAATAAAAGTTGGCATCATTTTTTTTTCACTCATACCCTAAAAATGTACATGTTAGTTAATGGACTCTTAACTTTAAAGTAGCCTTTTACGAGTTACTTTTGTTAATGTCCCCTGCAGTTGAATAGTGCTCCTTCCAGGCTTGGTTACTGCCTTGTGCCTGACAATGGTGCATGTCATAGGTGAAGAATTGCTCACAGTTTCTCCATTTCTCATTCTCACATTAAGTTCTAGCTGGAAATCTAGGGCCTCAGAGTCAGAAGTGTTAACCTTTTGTTATAGGCAATGATTATTGCAGCTCTGAACTGGATTAAACGGTATGGATAATGGATGAATGGATTGCTGTGTAAACAATTAAGGTAAAAATATGTTGACCTTTGAACGGATGTCACAACCAGGGTAGCATGCTGTGCTTATTACTAATACTATCATTCTTGGGTTTCACGTGTTCAACCGTGAGTTAGATTGAGCCAATCAGAAAGTGGCTAAATGGATTCATTTTGTTTATACTAAAAAAACAAATCTTCCTTGTTAGTATAAAATAATTTGAGTGCCATGGACCGAAGTTGCCTGTAGAACAGTCATTTGGATGCAGTCAAATGTTACCTGAGGGAGACTGTTCAAACAGCAGTGTCTAATGCGGCACTTCACGCTCCAGAACTCCAAGAGACGAATGCAATCACTGCTTTCTAACAAGAGTTCCCTGACATAGCCATTTAGTTTTAGATTTCAGCATCTCAGTAACAGTCAAAGCACGGATGACTAATTCTCCACTGTGAAACTTTTACCTCCATTACACTTTTCGCCTCTGGTGCTTCCTGATATATTCATAGTAGCTGTGTATCCATGATTCAAGTGTCTTGATCTATCAAGGAATCCAAACTTTTACCTTATCGTGCAAGTCTTTCTGGGGCCAGCTACTGTTGAAGGCTTAATGTTTTTTTTTTTAAAGTGGAGGAGACTTCTTAGCATTTGAGTGCCTACTTTTCTTAAAATTAGGAAGTGACTCTCTGAAGTCTGTGAATTAGACGCTGTATAGCGCCCCACCCGGCACAGACTCACTCGGAGGCACGTGTAAAACACAAAGACTTTTATTTTTCTTCAGCTGGAGGGCACATCTTCCCCATGTACCCCCCTGCCACAACACAGTCCAAATAAACACAAAAAACACTTCTTTCTCGAACCACCACTCCTCCCTGGCAACCTCGTCCTCTTCCTCCCGATTCTGGCTCCTGAGTGGTGGTTGCTGGCCCTTTTTATAGCCCACCCGGAAGTGCTCCAGGTGCTTGATCACCTGTTTCTGATTGCACTTCTGGTTGGGGCTGTAGAGTTGTCCATGCCAGCTCATGGACCCATGCAGCACCCCCTAGCGGCCACCTCAGATCCCAGCAGGGCTGTGGAGAACTCCATCTCCCATGGAGCCCTGCGGGAAACTGAGGCACCATCGTCAGCCAGGGAGGCTGCCACCAAGTGTTCCGGGAGAGGTATTGAGCAGTCCATGATTGCTCCCCCGGAACATATGTAGAAGGGGTGTCCCGGCCGCCACAAGCCATGAATGTGACTCCCTGAGAGCAATGGGCACTGGGTTGTTGGTTTGACTCACTTTGTAATCTGATAGATAGCTGTTGTTGAGTGCGCTGTGCTCATGCTGAGGCATGCTAGTGCTCTGCTTGTCTTTTATTTAATATCAAAACATTTTTGATCATTGAGGGCACTCATGGCTATTCTCTCATTTTTAGTTATTGTATTATATTATTCAAGGTGACTTAGTATCTATTACATTTGCCTCCTTTTTTCACAATTGGAAACAGGAATATGAAGTGACTACCTTAGAGTCACAGTGTGAGACACAAGGTGTAATTGAAACAACAGCCTCATGACTTAAAGTCCACTGTTTCATCCACTATTATACTGCCTGTCATTTATTCCCCACCTAACATTTGGTTTGCTTAAGCAAAAGTGGTCTGTCAAAGACATGTCTTGTAAGAACATCTTGAGTTCCATTGCCTTTATTTTTTAGTTTAAATATACTAGCTTATTTTTCCTCCATCGTTCCATTTTCTGAAACTGCTTTATTCAGTATATGGTTATGGCAGGAACCAGTAGTGGATGGGTTGCCCCACGCTAGTTTAGTCACCAAATAACCTAAGCTTACGTGTTTTGGATGAAATGGAAGGAAAACACCACATGGAGACAAGAACATGCAAATCCTGCACTGACCATGTCCAGATGGTTGTCATACACATTTTCCTGAAGCTAAGCAGTGTGGTGCATCAGTACAGGATTGCAGAGCTTATCCTAGCAGACTCAAAGTAATGTCAGTTTGTGTATCCATTACAGGGTGCTCACGGCTCACACACCCCACTTATACAGAGCTAATTTAGCATCAGTAATTATTCTAACATGAGTGGATTATGAATCACGGAGAAAACCTACATGGGTGGAGGGATAACATCCAAAATACAGACTATATAAAGAACTCAGCTGCTCTGTTAATATTCTACACATTGCAATTGTATTTTGTTTTATTCACAGAGCAGTAAATGGGAGACAGAATTTGTTTTAATGAGACCAACATCAACTTGTTTTTTTCCTTGTGTCTAATGTTGCAAGGATATACTACACCTCCCCAGTGGCCCTGAAGTTGGATAAAATCAAGTTAATTGAGTTGAAGAAGGCAGATAAATACAACACAATGCTAAATTAGTAAGCAATTGCTGTTATACACTGCAACAAGTGCTAAAGTGAATGATAAAGAACTTGTGTAACAGTCCAGGTGCCCTTCATTACAATATTATCTAGTACTAGGGGGCTCTGCCCCCTGCTTGCTTCGCTTGCCCACCCCCGAGTTTGATTTACCAGATATACAATTTAAAGAGATTGTTACATATGCATTATTTTCACTTTTACTTTAAAACTTTTGTAAAAACAATATTTGTCCTTTATTTCCTGCCCCGGGCGTGGTTAAATCTCTTTCTCGCTGGACATACAGTATAATGCTGCTCACGTTGTGAAGGGGGGGAGCTGAACACACGCTAAGGAGATGCAGTCTGATCAGCTGTTGTCTTGCTGCTGCTGGCAAGCTGCGTGTTCTGCTTGTCGCGCTGCACATCGATCAGTTTAAAGCCTGTACAGCAGCTGTCCTTTTGCCACTTTGCGTCTCTGCTGCTCGCGTTGTGAAGGGGGGGGGAGCTGAACGCATGCTGAGGAGTGGTTGGATCATCTGCTGGCTTGCTGCAGCTGTGTGTTCTGCTTGTCACTTGTCGTTGTTTTAAGAGCTGGGAGCACATGAAGTGTGTCTGCCAAAAGCATTCCAGCAACTGTTAGGTTAGATGTCCATGAACTTGTTTTAAATTGTTTGTTAGTAGGTCGTGACATGCAAAAGTCATTGTCTCACGGGTTTTGCTTCCTAAGGTTGTAATGTCTAGTCTCACGTGTCGTTAAAGTGTCTCTCTGAGATGATCAGGTTTCGTTTGCTTCGCTCAGCCCCCCTGGATGTGCACTACACTCCTGCCATTTCACGTGTTCTGCTTGTTGTGTGGCATGTCAATCATTTAAAAGCCTGTACAGCAGCTGTCCTTCTGTCTCACTGCCTTGTCTCACGTGATATTAAAATGTCTCTCGCGGAATGTCAAATTGTCTTCCGAGAAGATCACGTCTCGTCTCCCTGGTCTCCCTGTCAAGATTTTTTTTATAATAGAGATGTGTATATATGTATAGCATGTGCACACACATATATATTTTATGTGTGGTATATATAAATTTATAGTATATGTATATAAATTTATACTTGTATTAAATATTACTGCGTGATTTGGAAATTGTACATATGTTACCAGTACCACAAAGGCCCTGCACAGAGTGGTATTGTCAACTGAATGCATCACTGTGTGTACACTCCCTAACATCTAGGACATCTACACCAAACAATTTTGGACCAGGGAAAACAAAATGATAAAAGACGCCAGCCAGTCATCCCAACAATGGCCTGTGTGGTGGTCAGGTAAATGGTAACTTGACTAAAGACCAGTTCAGAAAGATTAAGGAGTGGATTCTTTCCACAGTCCTTCCACATCTTGAATAACGAAAGTATTTAGAACTACACAATGCCCTCTTTTAATCTCTCTAACATTAAATTATTTGTTATTATTTGTTTGTGTGTTTGTCACATGTTTTTGTAATTCTGTTGCAATGCATAATATTGAATTAATTTATAATTCTATTGTAATGTATACTTTTGCATTAATTTAATGTAGTGACTTCTTTGATATTTGTAATGTTGTTGTGCTGTTGTTTAGTGTCCTTTGAAAATGTTTCTTTATTCTTTAATGCATAGTCTTGGGAGTTCAGCAGCTAAGCATTTTACTGCATATTCTACTTAAGTGTACAATTGTATGCGACAAATATAATTTGTTTTGATATTTACAATATATAGATTACAGCCTGGGATGTGAATGTTTAAGTAGTGTGTTCAGATTGTGTTTGCCTAATATTGTGTCTTAATTGAAGACCGCAAAAGATAAGTAATTCCAAAGGGTTCACAAACTTTTTCTTGCCGTATAATAAGGCAGCAAAGACAGAGGGATGGCAAACTTTGCTGTTTTCCAATGGAGGTAAGCTGTAAGGGATTTCCCGTACAGTTGGTGTGGAATCTACTGGCCAGGATGTGAGTAAGAGGCAGATGAACGAACAGTCTGGAGGTTGGCAGAGGTGGCAGAGGCAGCAGAGAGAGCCTCTTGTTGGCTCTGGCACAAGAGGGAGGAGATGAGCCAAAAGCCAGGAGGCAAGGGCAGTGAGCTGGCCATAACTGCTGGCCCATCAACTGGAGAGTGTGTTGGGGTTGGGGTCCAAACACTCAATAAATGTAGGGTACTATCCTGGCCAAGTCTACAACTAGACTAGCCAAGACTAGGCTAGTTGGGAGAGCATCCCTGAGATGTGTGAAAATCTGTTTTGTATACCCCACACAGCTCTGAATTAGATTAATTTATATGTATACTATTATTAAATTGTGGTTTACAATGAAATCAAACTTACAGATGTTTTTACAAAGGTTGTCCTTTCATTTTCTTACAGTGGCAACCCATCACAATTACTTTAGTGGAAAAAGTCCAAATTATTGCTGTCTTCCTGGGATCACTGTTTCTGGTGGCAAGCATTTCCTGGCTCATGTGGTCTGCATTAAGTCCGTTTGCAGTGTGGCAGAGGAGAGACATCTTGTTTCAGATCTGCTATGGGATGTATGGCTTTATGGACTTAGTATGTATAGGTAAGTTTTCAAGGACTGAGAAAACATGGAGTCTGTATTCTGAAATATATACATTGTTTCTGTGCATTTCCAGACTGAACACCTACTATACTATATTTTTTAAATTTAGAACAATTGAACGGTTAATGATGTGGATTGATCAGGTGGCTTTGAGATTTACACTATATCACCTTTGCCACAGTTATCACCTTGCCTGCCATAACAAATCCATTCTGCATCTAAGCTTTGTGAGGCTAGTGGTGAAATCTTGGCAGTTTTCTTATTATACAAAAATGTTTTCCCATACCATGATGCTGGGCTCAATGTAATTTTAGAGCTCGGGAGCTTTGGGCTCTTTGGAGTTTATTGATAACATTATATGTGTCAGTTTTGTTTACCTCACTAGCAAGAGCTGTAAATATATGGTTAGGGTTATTTTCTCTCTAGACAAATTCATTATAGCTCCTCCTTGTACAAAATGTCTAAATTGAAATGTTTACTGTTCATCATAATTAGCTGCAAATCAGAATATCTTTACCTAGCAAATGTGTTCATTATTCATTCATTCTTTCATTCATCCATCCATCCATTATCCAACCCGCTATATCCTAACTACAGGGTCACGGGGGTCTGCTTGAGCCAATCCCAGCCAACACAGGGCGCAAGGCTGGAACAAACCCCGGGCAGGGCGCCAGCCCACCGCAGTCTTTCATTCATTCATTCACTCATTTTCCAAACCAATCAAAAAGTTTTGAAATCACTTAAGCTGCATTTAGGATAACAGAGGGAGAACAGCAGCGTACCTATACAACATTGGACACAAGACAGGTCTACCTCTGGATGGGGCATCAGTCTCATTCACATACTCTTACTGATGCTGTGCAAATTAACTTAATATATACTTTGCTCCCAACTCGCTTCACTTGCCAACCCCCCAAAACCCCCCCACCTGGGGGCGCGCTTCATGCTTGCTACTTCGCGTCTCTGCCACTTGCGTTGTGAAGGGGGGGGGGGCTGAACGCATGCTAAGGAGATGCGGACGGATCAGCTGCTGCTACCGAGCTGCGTGTTCTGCATTTTGCGCTGCGTGACGATCATTTAAAAGCCTGTACAGCAGCTGTCTTTTTGTCTCACTTTCTTATCTCGTGGGACATTAAAGTGTCTCCGAGAAATTGTTTGTAAGTAGGGCGTGACGTGAAAGTAGTCTTGCAGGACTTCAAAGTGTCTCTCCGAGATGATCACGTCTCGACCCAAGATTTTTTTATATAATAGTCATCTTCAAGATCCAAAAGAACTAATTGTATTGGGATACACACCATTTATTGGTGGTGGTCCAGTCATGCTGTTAATAATAATATTGCCAGCACATAACCCACTAGTGTCTTATACCCTGTTTGAAATCCTGCACTACCATAGGTTTTCTGTGGCTTCAGTGCCAACCAGGCTGCCATCATACAGTCTATATTATTATGCATATGAGAACATAACCTCCTCAAAATCACTTATTTAAATTCGGAGTTGTGGAGGGGAAAACTGGTCTGGGAAGACATTTGTTTTAATAGTTTAGCTATAGAAGACACTGCGATTCACAGCTGCATCAATGAAGTGAACTCAAATCCCAGTCCAGTTTGTGTGGATTTTTGTTTTTCCCCAGTTTTCTTTCTGATTCCTTTGTGCCCTATGCAGAGCATACATCATCAACAAGGGATCACTACTTTTTCTAGCCCCAGGAAAGCACTTCTACCTTGCCGCATGCATACCCTGTTTGTTTGTTTCCCTTCTTGTTCTGTGGACGATTTCAATGTTGTTCCTGGCTAATCTCTTTTACACTTTCTCTGAGGGTTCCATCTCAGGGCTGGCCATATGATGTTTGATATTGATTTTCACAGAGTATGGCCAGGCCATCTCCAGTTTCTCCTCTTGATCTGGTTGCCAACTGTTTCTTGTTCGATTTTCCTCCATATTTCATCATTGGTTATTTATCATGCTATTGACGTTGAGGATTTGCCGCAGACATCTGTTCAAAGTCTACAGTTTGTCTGTGGAGGTCTTAGTGGTGCACTACATCTCACGAGCATACAATAGAATAGCTTTCACATTGGAGCTCAATTAGCAAGTTTCATGCTACATCCCAAATATGTGTAGGTTAAGTTTATTGGACCCTGTAAAGTAGCCCAGTGTGACAGTAAGTGTGCCCTCTGATGTAGACTGGTGACGCATCCACTATTTTTTCCTGACTCACATCTAAAACTGTAGGATACACCTCCAGCTATTTTTAATTCATTATTCCATTGAAGTTTAATCAGAGCTAGTCAATCAATTAGATGACATATGTGGCGTCAACTGAGGGGTGCCATTTATGAAAATCTTGGGGTGCGCGCAACAGACACTGAGGGGGACCACAATACCCCAGTTGTTGAACCTTGATGATACTGAAAGTGTGGTTTTCGCTGCTGGGTGCCATTTATGACAGTAAAAATGTGCACAATCTGTACACCAAGGGACACACGCTACTTAAATTACACAGTGTATACACAAAGGGGCTCCCATTTGTGCGAGTGAATGCACTGTGGATACCAAGGGGACCACAGTAATACCGACTACCTGCTAAGCACAACGAAGTGTGACGTCCAGCAACCCTGTCTAAGGCTCCAAACAGCTTTGATTGTCACTGGGTTTAATTATTGCTGGTTTCATATTACATTTAAATTTGTTAGTATAGTCTGTCAAGTCACTAGGCTTGATTCATTGAAGAGGTAACTTTTTATTATAGGTGGAATCAATGATTTCTTATTAATGATATTTGTTTGGTGAATTGATGACTCTTGTACATGAGTGTGAGTGAATGTGCCATTATGGAGACCAATTAACCAATAGCGTTCAGCTACACAGAGCCCTGTATGTAAACAATAAAAGTATGTGATGATCAGTATGTGTTAGCCTGAGGTCTTATTTTTGATTCCATATTACTATTCAGATTATTTTAATTGTATCCTGTGAAGCAGCCAGTCTTGATTTGTTGTTTTTATCAGGACTAAAATTAACGTTTGCTAGTGAGTAATATTTATTAGGTTGATGATTTAAAATGAATAATTTCTAGGCAGTACAATTCATAAGGTATAATTAGTCATTTTAAATTGGCTTTGTCTGAGTGAGCATGTCCAGTGATGGCTCCATCCAGAATTTGTTTCTGCTTCATTCCGGACTGGTTTATAGGGTAAAAAATTAAAAGGCAAATGTGCCTAGCCCAACTGACATTGTGTAATACATTTGCATATAAAACATAATACCAGTGTGTTTATTTACTGTTTGTTGTACTTATAGTAGTTGAAGAGTTAATTATTGATCCTGTTGAACATATGAAAAATTCTTAACTGCTTTCCTTTTTAAACACGTCAATTTTTTTCAGGCTTAATTATTCATGAAGGGGCTGCAGTTTTCAATGTCTTCAAACGGTGGAGAGCTGTGAATCTCCACTGGGACGTGGAGAACTATGATAAGACTGCCGACGTGGAAGAAAATAGCAGCAATGGGGGCTCTTCAGCCAGCAAATCTTTGTGGTTACCACTAGCCAGTTTCCGCAACAGGGGCTCAATCCACCCATCTCACATTGGTTCCCATCGATATCACTGTGGCTTTACTCTCCTGCAACTGTGCAACAGGCTAACAAACCAGGAAGACACCAGTGAGGATAACAGTTCAGGAGTGGTGGTAATGAGAGTGACCTCCGTATAAAAGGTACTGCCATCCAAAAGCAGTGACTCATCATCAGTGCTTCATGTGAATGTATATGCCATTATTAAACTAGTTGATCCATCTAAATACAGTACAAAGTGAAAGGTTACTGTTGTTCATTCTATGGAAACGGGACAATTTGGGATTGCAATATTTTGAATATTAAAAATTCTTCATGTTTTCAAAATCTTCAGTTAATCCAAAAATGCTGGTATGGAATAGTAGAGTGACCTGGTTGGAAAAGCTTTAAAGTCATCTATTAATCTATTATTGTTGACAAAAACCAATGAGTTAACTTAGTGGAAAGAAAGGTGAACAAAAGGTTTTATTCCTGCAAATTCCCTTGTGTCTACCAAACATATTTCTGAAATGTTCAAAGCAGTCTGGGACAAATATATTCTTTATGTACAGTCTGTACTGGATAAATAATGTTAATGCCTATATAATGGGACACAGTATTATGGTAGTGTGGTTAGTAATGTGAACTCACAGCTTACGGAGACTTGCTTTCATATCCTGGACCAGTGCTTATTGCTACATTTCCTGTTAACTCTACATATTGCAGTGCATAAAAGTCCTATCTGTTTCTAATGAGCTGGAACAATACCTGAAACTAACAGTTATGCAATGGTTAAAGTCGCTTAGATCATTCATCTTTTCCAATTTAATGTTAGTCGGAGTAGATACTCTTTTTGAGTAGGTGTGCAAGTTCTGTGTTTACACTCAGGTGCAACTGTATAAGCTGTATGAAAAAGCTGGCTGTTTGCCTTAACAAGCAGATGTACCTAATAAATAGGGCGCTGAATATATATATATATATATATATATATATATATATATATATATATATATATATATATATATATATATATAAAATATGTGTGTGTGTGTGTGTGTATATATATATATATATATATATGTATATATATATATGTATGTATATATCTATATGTATCTATATGTATATACATATATATAATGTGTATTATAGATACAGTTAGGTCCATAAATATTTGGACAGAGACAACTTTTTTCTAATTTTGGTTCTGTACATTACCACAATGAATTTTAAATGAAACAACTCAGATGCAGTTGAAGTGCAGACTTTCAGCTTTAATTCAGTGGGGTGAACAAAACGATTGCATAAAAATGTGAGGCAACTAAAGCATTTTTTTAACACAATCCCTTCATTTCAGGGGCTCAAAAGTAATTGGACAAATTAAATAACTGGAAATAAAATGTTAATTTCTAATACTTGGTTGAAAACCCTTTGCTGGCAATGACAGCCTGAAGTCTTGAACTCATGGACATCACCAGATGCTGGGTTTCCTCCTTTTTAATGCTCTGCCAGGCCTTTACTGCAGCGGTTTTCAGTTGTTGTTTGTTTGTGGGCCTTTCTGTCTGAAGTTTAGTCTTCAACAAGTGAAATGCATGCTCAATTGGGTTAAGATCAGATGACTGACTTGGCCATTCAAGAATTTTCCACTTCTTTGCTTTAATAAACTCCTGGGTTGCTTTGGCTGTATGTTTTGGGTCATTGTCCATCTGTATCATGAAACGCCGCCCAATCAATTTGACTACATTTAGCTGGATTTGAGCAGACAGTATGTCTCTGAACATCTCAGAATTCATTCGGCTGCTTCTGTCCTGTGTCACATCATCAATACACACTAGTGTCCCAGTGCCACTGGCAGCCATGCACGCCCAAGCCATCACACTGCCTCCACCGTGTTTTACAGATGATGTGGTATGCTTTGGATAATGAGCTGTTCCACGCCTTCTCCATACTTTTTTCTTGCCATCATTCTGGTAGAGGTTGATCTTGGTTTCATCTGTCCAAGGAATGTTTTTCCAGAACTGTGCTGGCTTTTTTAGATGTTCTTTAGCAAAGTCCAATCTAGCCTTTCTATTCTTGAGGCTTATGAGTGGCTTGCACCTTGCAGTGCACCCTCTGTATTTACTTTCATGCAGTCTTCTCTTTATGGTAGACTTGGATATCGATATGCCTACCCCCTGGAGAGTGTTGTTTACTTGGTTGGCTGTTGTGAAGGGGTTTCTCTTCACCATGGAAATGATTCTGCAGTCATCCACCACTGTTGTCTTCCGTGGACGTCCAGGTCTTTTTGCATTGCTGAGTGCTTGCTTTCTTTCTCAGGATGTACCAAACTGTAGATTTTGCCACTCGTAATATTGTAGCAATTTCTCAGATGGGTTTTTTCTGTTTTCGCAGCTTAAGGATGGCTTCTTTCACCTGCATGGAGAGCTCCTTTGACCGCATGTTGTCTGTTCACAGCAAAATCTTCCACATGCAAGCACCACACCTCAAATCAACTCCAGGCCTTTTATCTGCTTAATTGATAATGACATAACGACGGACTTGCCCACACCTGCCCATGAAATAGCCTTTGAGTCAATTGTCTAATTACTTTTGAACCCCTGAAATGAAGGGATTATGTTAAAAAAATGCTTTAGTTGCCTCACATTTTTATGCAATCGTTTTGTTCACCCCACTGAATTAAAGCTGAAAGTCTGCACTTCATCAGCATCTGAGTTGTTTCATTTAAAATTCATTGTGGTAATGTACAGAACCAAAAATTAGAAAAAAGTTGTCTCTGTCCAAATATTTATGGACCTAACTGTATATATATATCAATATCTATATATATCTCAAACAAAGAAAATTAAATTCTTACAGTACAATTGTTTAGGGCCGGACTAATACATTAAACTGGCAGATTGACAGAATGGAGCTTGACGTGTACACTTTTAGTTGTGTTTGTGAGGCTGTTGCTGCAGTTGATTTGGGATCACTAGCTGTTTTTGTATTTACATATATATTATTTACATCATAATGGTCAGAGGCTAAAACCATATTGATCTTTATTAAAATCTGAAATTCATTAAAACTGGTACCTGACAGTTTTCATTTCACTAATACTGTATGTGTATTGCACTGATCTGGTAAAAACTGCTTCAATAGTAATTATATTCTTGAATATAAAATCAGTTAATCCTCATATCCCTTGATTTTTTGCTTTATCTGTGTGACCTTACCCATTGGCAGTGAGAGGTTAAAGTGAATTGGATGCCTGCCCTGTATTGTTCTGATGTAGCTTTAATCTACATAAACATTAATTACCCTTACACTACAAACTATATACAGTACAAGTAATTCATTTTTTAGTTCATGTTCAGGAATACTGTTTGGTGCTTTCTGATGGAGATAACCTCTAAAACAGGTCTATTTCAAATGGACATTTTTTATTGTTTTGTAAGTATTCAATAAAATGTATGTATTTTTATAATGCAGTGTGGTTTGAAAGTGTGAAGAGTAAATGTTTTAAAGTTATAAACAGTAAATAACCATTTTTGCATGGAATATTCAGTAAAAATTTTTACCAGAACACCTTAACTTGAAAAATACATTTTACCATTTAAGGAATTATTTGAAATTAGGGCTACATTGTGTCCTGTTTCCATAGAATAATGCATTAAGCACTTTTTGATGGGAGTGGGATAAAAGCTAATACATTTTATATAATGAAATGCTTTTATATTGTCATTGAATTCAAAATAAATTTTTTTGGAAAAAAGTATTGGGTTTTGCATTTCAATTTGCATGTTCTTGCTGTGTCTGCGTGGGTTTTCCTACAGGTACTCTGGTTTTCCTGCCACATTCCCACAGATGTGCAGGTTAGATTAACTGCAGATTCCAAATTGACCTTGTGTGACTGTAAATGTGCGTGATTGTTTGAACGAGTAAGTGGTCCACACGATGAACTGAATCTCATCTAGAATTGTTTCCCGCTGCACACCCAGTGCTGCCAAAATACACCTTGATTGGATTAAGTGAGTTTAAAAATGTTATGTTTTGAGTCATTTATTTCCAAGATCAAGTTTCATCTTACTGCTTACCATGCCTCATGGCATGCTAATCATTGATCTAACAACCTGAATTGAAAAGGTTCCCAGGAAGTCCGAGTACTAGCATCACTGTCATTGGCAGGAGGGGTGTCCACATTGAATTGTAAAGCTAAATCCTGTTTGGTGAAGGACACTAATTCTTGTATTTCTGAAACTAAGGCCTAAGAGCATTGACACCTTTTGTATTTGCTATTGTTCCTCTCCCACATGTTTTTGAACTCTTGCCCTTTCACGCTTAACGCAGCCACATACCCGATATATAAGCAATCTTGCTGGCTGAACAAATGAGTTTCAGTAATCTAACTCCGCTAGTTTTATTGGAGCATTGTACCTAAATAGGTTTATGCATCACCATTTCTGACACCATTCTAACCAATATAGGAGCCAGTTTAAGGGCTTGGTATATAATTCATACGTTCTGTGTTCAAGCGAAGTCCTTGTTCTTTTAAATCAACAGACGAGACACTTAAGCAATATACCTGACTGAGAAAGGAAGAATTAGTTTTGTCAGGAAGAATTAGTTCTGTAGTCTAAAGTAGCTGGTATCATAATAATCTATGAGAGTACACATTTGTTGTGCTATTGCATTGTTAATAGAAACTAAGACTAAGATTATCTTTAGCATAGCTTGTTCCACCATCCTTAAACTTTAGACCATGTACTCTTCATCTCAAACACATCACATATAATAGTCATGTGAAAAGGTAAGTAAACCCAATTAAATGTTTTCTTTTTTTAACATGTAGACATACCAACACTTCAGCTTCATTTAAATAGTATCTCAAAATAATGTTGATATAACAAACATTGTGCCACATTTACTTTTACTCTATTGAATAATTTAAATAAACATAAAAGCCATGTTCACATGTGGGAAAAGTAAGTACATCCCTACATTTATCACTACTCCAAATAGTTGAAAATAGAATCTGGTGCACCAAATCAGGTGCAAATAATTAGAATATAATAAGGGAGAATCTTGTCTGAACTCGACTTACTTGAACCTCAGACATGGTTTGCTCTTGGTTGTTGAAGTGTATATCACCATGCCCTAGATTAAAACAACTCTTTGAGGTGTTTAGAAAGGAAGGTTGCAGTTGCTTAGGTGTCTGGGAAGGGATATAAAATGACCTCCAAAAAACTGAAAATTAACAATTCTACTGTCCAGAAGATCAAGCGGAGAAGAGTTCAAACAATTGCCAAATTGTCAAGCTTTAGTGTTCCATTCATTCAAAATAGCCAAAACATTGTGAGGCCTCCAAAATGGCCAGGAAAGCAGACCAGAATCTCCACTGGTCTGATCAGTGTCACGTCCGGGCTGAATCACTGATCACTGAATTTCCCATTAGGATTAATAAAGTATCTATCTATCTATCTATCTATCTATCTATCTATCTATCTATCTATCTATCTATCTATCTATCTATCTATCTATCTATCTATCTATCTATCTATCTATCTATCTATCTGAGGGGAGACACACAAGGGCAGCCTGAGATCCAGACAAAATGTGCACCTTAATCAAGTTAAAAAAATATATTCTGATGTCTCAAAAATCAAAAATGATGAACTAGAAAGGCGATAACTGCAAACTCTTGCCTAAATGAGGAAAAAAACAAAACAGAATATTTAAAGAAAAATTATTTTAAAAATATTATAATTTAAAAAAGAAAACCAAAAGAGCAGAAAGGCACTCAAGGATTTTCCTAAAAAAGAGCAATCCAGTCAAAGAGTGCCAAAGCACAACCTGGATGGAGTGGTCAAAAAACAGAGCAAGAAGGTCAAAAATCACAGAAACAAAGAAAAACCAATAGCAAAAGAAACGCCAACCAGCAGGAATAGATGCACCAACAATTGCATACAAGGTACCATGGACGGAGGGACTGCAATTCTCATGAGCCTTTATATGGTTGGGAGCAGTCAATCTGTGGATATTGATAGGTGGCCCCGCCTTTTGAGAAACCACCCACAAAACGGAAGGGACATGGTGGAATGGTGATCCATACATAGAAACCAATTAATTAACAAAACTGACAAAAACTACTAATTTATATGCAGAATACAACATAAATTAGTAATTAGTATAAACTATACTTGTATTTTAACTGAGAATTGTTTACAGTGCTCAGTCCTTAAGCTCAGTGAAGAGTACTATACAAAAGTAAGTAAATAACTATTAACATAAACAATAATAAAGAAAATTAAAAAGAAAGACATACAGAAATTTAAACAAAATCCAGGGGAAACCACGGCTTAACACAAAACAGGCCAGGCACGCCAGCAAGTTCAGCCCAAGAGCACAATGCAAGGTTCTAAAAAAAGTGTATTAACGACCTCAGAATTTTATCACAGAACCTGCAGGTGGCTCTTGCCACTGTTGATGTCATGATGTGCATGAGTCTACCACATTTTTTACACAAATTAGATCTACATATGAGGTGGGTCAGGAGGGAAAACCTTGCTGCACAGAAAGAACATCAGGGCAAAACTACAGTTTGCCCATGAGCTCCTAGGCAAAAACTAGGACTTCTGGAACAATGCTCTCTGGACAGACAATGCAAACAATGCTATTTGACCACATTAGCAGAAAACATGCTTGACAAAAACCAAAGGCAGAACTTAACCAGATAAACCTGATACTAACTGTAAAGCATTTTGGTGAAAATTTTGTGGTTTAGGAATGCTTTACTGCATTAAAGCCTGTGCAGCTTACCATCACAGAATCCACCTTGAACTCTTTATTGTTTCAGAGAGTGCTTGAAGATATTGTGAGATAGATAGATAGATAGATAGATAGATAGATAGATAGATAGATAGATAGATAGATAGATAGATAGATAGATAGATAGATAGATAGATAGATAGATAGATAGATAGATAGATAGATAGATAGATAGATACTTTATTAATCCCAATGGGAAATTCACATTCTTCAGCAGCAGCATACTGATACAATAAATAATATTAAATTAAAGAATGATAATAATACAGGTGAAAAAAAAAAAAAAAAAAAAAAAAACAGACAATAACTTTGTATAATGTTAAATGTTAACGTTTACCCCCCCTGGTGGAATTAAAGAGTCGCATAGTTTGGGGGAGGAACGATCTCCTCAGTCTGTCAGTGGAGCAGGACAGTGACAGCAGTCTGTCGCTGAAGCTGCTCTTCTGTCTGGAGATGACATTATTTAGTGGATGCAGTGGATTCTCCATAATTGATAGGAGCCTGCTGAGCGCCCTTCGCTCTGCCACAGATGTTAAACTGTCCAGCTCCATGCCAACAATAGAGCCTGCCTTCCTCACCAGTTTGTCCAGGCGTGAGGCGTCTTTCCTCTTAATGCTGCCTCCCCAGCACACCACTGCGTAGAAGAGGGCGCTCGCCACAACTGTTTGATAGAACATCTGCAGCATCTTATTGCAGATGTTGAAGGAAGCCAGCCTTCTAAGGAAGTATAACCGGCTTTGTGCTTTCTTGCACAGCGCATCAGTATTGGCAGTCCAGTCTAATTTATCATCCAGCTGCACTCCCAGATATTTATAGGTCTGCACCATCTGCACACAGTCACCTTTGATGATCACTGGGTCTATGAGGGGTCTGGGCCTCCTAAAATCCACCACCAGCTCCTTGGTTTTGCTGGTGTTCAGGTGTAGGTGGTTTGAGTCGGACCATTTAACAAAGTCATTGATTAGGTCTATCATCTATCAGAAGATTGACACTCATCCAAAAGTGGACCTTGCACCAACAATAACACTAACCATTTCAGCTCATCCACCAAGGAATGCCCAGAAAGGAGTGGAGGGTTCTGGAATGGCTAAGTCAAAGTCTGGATCTGAATCCCATTGAGATGCTGTGAGGGATTTGAAGTACATTGTGCATGCAAGACACCCAGCAAACAAAACATAGCTGGAAGAATTCTGCATGGAGAAGTGGGGAAACCTCCCAGTTGATATCAGAGAAACTAGGAAACACTTACCTGAGGTTGTTTCTGTCAAAGGGGGTAATACCAGCTATTACAGGCAAGAGTGTACATATTTTTCCACAGATTTGTTCATTTTTCATTCAAAAAATTGTTGTAAAGCCAGATTTTCTTTTTTTTATTTACCTCACCTTTATCTATAGGTACTGTTTAAATGAAGATCAAATCTTGATATACTTCACATGTTAAAAAATAAAAAACATTTCAAGAGGTGTACTTACTTTTTTACTCTATATCTGGTGTCACAAACTCCACAAAGAGCCATAGCAAGGTTTGGGGCAGCCACCCGTATATTTGGTTTCCTGGCTGCAAATTGACGTTAAATAATAGCACTGCTGTGCACAAAACTGAGCCCAAAACAGAACTGAGGGAATAGGGAAAAGGTGTAGGCTTTTAAAGGGCAAGGTGTTCTTCCATAGGCTCGGACCCGGAAGTGACGTCAAGAGGGCCAGGTGGAATCTCCCGTGAATGTTCTGCAGGAAAGGGAGAAAAAGAGTCAGTGCTTTCTGCCACATCCCGGTCTGATTTGGAATTGCCCTTACTCAAGCCCTTTAGCTGCCTCCCATGCGCACGTGTGTGACCCTAACCAAGAGGTCATGAACCTGAGAAAGAGCATCGGCGTTGGGATGAAGAGTGCCCCAACGATGAATGAGTGAAAACTTGTACGGCTGGAGGTCAAGAAACCACCGGGTGACCCACGGATTCGACTCCTTGTGCAGGGCCATCCACTGTAAAGGTGCATGGTCCGTGACAAGGGTGAATTCTCGGCCCAACAGGTAGTACCTCAGCTGAGTAATTGCCCATTTAATCGCCAAAGCCTCCCTCTCCACCGCCGCATGCCTGGTCTCCCGGTCCAACAGTTTCCGGCTCAGGAACATGATGGGGTGTCCCACACCATCGACGCTTTGGCTCAGCACGGCCCCCAGGCCTGTGTCCGAAACGTCCGTCTGAAGGATGAAAGGTAAAGAAAAGTTAGGTGCTTTCAAAATAGGTGCGGATGTAAGGGTCAGCTTCAAGTCACTAAATTCAGCCTCTGTCTTTTCAGTCCATACCACAATGTTTGGGGCCCTCTTCTTTGTCAAATCAGTCAAGGGCGCTGCTCTCTCCGAGAACCGGGGCACAAACCGGCGGTAAAACCCCGCTAACCAGAGAAAGGCTTGGACCTGCCGCTTGATTCGCGGATGGGGCCATTTCAAAATGACATCCACTTTGGAGCACTGTGGCTTCACGGTACCCTGACCCGCCCGGCCTCCCCTAGAGTCCGCAATACCGCTTTTACCTCCTGTAGGTTTTCCATCCATGTGCTGGAATAGATGACCACATCATCCACTTAGGCAGCACTGTATGCGTTATGAGGCCTGAGCACTTTGTCCACCAGACGCTGGAAGGTTGCCAGAGCCCCGTGTAACCCAAATGGAAGGACACGATACTGCCAGTGTCCACTAGGGGTGCTAAACGCGGTCTTAACCTTCGTGGAGTCCATTAAAGGAAACTGCCAGTACCCCCATTGTCATGTCATGTGGTCAAATATTGAGCTTGTCCAAGCCTCTCGAGGAGGTTGTCCACTCGTGGCATTGGATAAGCATCAAATTGGGAGACTTGATTAAGTCGACGGAAGTCGTTGCAAAATCTCCAACTCCCATCAGGCTTAGCGACCAATACAATGGGACTGGACCAGGGACTATGACTTTCCTCGAATACTCCTAGTTCCAGCATGTGCTTGATCTCAAGCTCCACTTCAGCTCTTTTTGCCTTGGGAAGATGATACGGACGTTCTCGGACTATAACCCCAGGCTCTGTCACAATGTCGTGCTCAATTAGAGAGGTTCTTCCGGGGTTTTCACTCACTACCTCCGGGATGGACAGGATAACTGTTTCCAGCTCCCGTCACTGTCTGGGACTTAAATCCGCACTGAAGTTAAGGCTAGCTATGTGAGCAAAGAGTGAGTGGGGCTGACAGGAGGAGGGATCGGGATCCCTGTCCTTCCATGGTTCCAGCAGATTTACATGATAAACCCGCTCCCTCGGCTGATGATTGGGTTGACTCACCAAACAGTCGACGAGTCCTTTCCTCTCCTTAACTTCGTAGGGACCTTGCTAATGGGCAAGTAACTTAGAGTGGGAGGTAGGTACTAGGACCATGACACGATCTCCCAGGCAGAAAACCCGGAGAAACGTGCAACTGTCATAATATCGGACCTGTGTTGCTTGTGCTTCATCCATGTGACTTTTAAGGAGGGGTCGAATTTTACCACACCCTCCCTGCCTGAAAACTCGGCCCCGGTATTTCAAGTTTAAGTTCTTTGTGGGAGCCACATTATTTCCATAGAGGTGACCATGTTCCTAATGGCTGCTATTCACATGAACATAGAGTGTGACATCATCACAATGGCTGCGTGCATTGCAAACCTATCCAAGCTTTGAACTGAAGAACTAAAACATCAACAAGTAGTTTCGACCGGGAAGGCATCAAAGTTAAGTTTAGAAATACTGTTTTCAGATCTCTTTTTGAGCATTTGGTTACATTTTTGTTTTAGTTAATAATTAGTTTGGCACAGTTCACATTAATAACAACAGCTCTTTGGCAGAAAGCCCATAATTTCCAGGATTATGTCTTCCATTTGTAATTAAAGTTCTTCCAGACTTGTTGCCATCTTCTCATTACAAGAACATACATGATGCAAGCAGCAAATACAACTTTAATCTGAACCAAAAAAATCAGGTTTCTTCAGCAGCATTAACTAGTAACTTCATACGCAGACTCTGTTTTTCTAGGATTTTCATTCATATATTAGGATTTGTTTTCATAGCACTGAAATAACTACAGTTAAGAGTTTTCAAATCACTGCTCTCTTCTCACAAACCAAAGCGGACTGTGCAACATTTTAAGGAATGCATGCCTGCTCTGGGTCAAATTAAAAGAAAGGCAAAAATATGTGTGGGACTGGGAGATGAAATGTACAATAAATGTGGTCTAAAGACCAAGAGAAAGTCAAAACATGAGCAAACAAAACAACAGAAAATCATAGTAAGAAACAAGTAAAGTTCAAAACTTGGAGAAGTAAAATATCAACACACCAAAGTCCAAAACGTTAAACAAAACTCATTGTCGAAGAATGCACAAAAGAGATTCTAAACTCTGGGTCTTCCAGAAGTTAGTTATTCGAGATTTTGTTTTGGGAACATCCAGGATCCTGGACACTGGAATGTGATGCTGGCATAAATACTGTCACACTAGGAACAAGCAGCACAGCTTTAAATCATGGCACATTAGTCTTAGTAGCATTTCTTGACACATATCTGCTGAATAAGTCGTCAGCTGAAAGTACTCAGTGTGTCAGAGAGAGGATATGTAGCATTGTTTATAATGTTTTAATCCTCTCCTTTGCTACTACTTCCATGGGGTACAGAATGCATCCCATAACTGAGCCTGCCCTTTTATTTAGCTTCTTAATATGGTAGACCTCTCTTGAAGTGATATTACCAGTCCAGCAAACCACAGCATAGAACATCACACTGGCCATCAGAGATGTATAGAAAATGTAAAGGATGTCACTACCCACATTAAAAGAGATCAATCTCCCAAGGAAAAAGATCCTACTCTGCACTTCCCCATATAGTTCATCTGTGTTGTGAGAGCAGTCCAACCTGTTATTGATGTGGATGCTCAAGTACTTGTAGGAGTTCACCACCACTATATTCACTCTTTGAATATTAACTGACCATAGAGCTTCTTTGGAGCAGTCAAAATCAATAATCAGTTCCTTGATTTTGCTGTTGTTAAGTTGCAGACAATTCTTTAAGTACCAATAAACAAAGTTCTCAACCTGACTCCTATACTCTGTCTCATCAATACACCCCATAAGTGCAGAATCATCTGAGAATTTCTGCCAGTGACAGGACCTGGTGTTATATTTATTGTCGGAGGTATACAGAGAAAAGGAGACCGGTCCATTCCTTGTGATGTTCCAGTGTTGCCCATATACATTTGAGTAACCTGCACAATAGATTGTCCATTATCCAGGGCACCGTAGCCTCATCCACCTGCATATCTCTGACCTTACCCCTTAACAGGGATGGCTGGATGGTATTGAAGGCATTGGAGAAATAAAAAAACTTAATCCTCAGTGGTAGTACAGGAGCTGAAGCAGATAAATGTTTTGCATAATCAAAGGTTGCCGGGGCCTCTTTAGTCCAAATAAAATTTTTATTCTTTTTTTTAGTCAATCATATAATTGTTGAGATTACTGTACTAAAATTCTGAATAAATCTACAGTAACAGCTGACACCTTTGGACCTGCTTAGTGGTTTCTGGTGGTGACAAATTTATTATATTCTGGTTATGACCAATTATTTTAGAATGACCCAGAGCTAGAACTGTTCTGGTTATGAACAGGTCTTTATGGAATTCACATTTTACTATTTTTACATAAAGATTGTTTTGACTGAGATGATGCAGTACTTCTTTTACATGGCAAACATGAGTTTTCAGATCTTTTGAGAAACTTAAAACTTCATTAGTGTAAACTAACCCACAATGATGAGGAAGATTTTGTAAACAATGTCTCCTTCGAAATGAACTTCATTGTGAAATGTCTTTCATTTCCCAATTATTGGATTTTGTTTTTGTAACATGGGAAACCTGAAATAACTTGAGGTAAAAAGATTCATACTGCAAAAATTCCATGATTTCTATATGAAAAAGACCAATACCCACAAAGATACAGTACTGTAGACTGATAGCGTTAGAATCTAATTGGCATGTGGCAATAAGTTTCTTGATATTATTGTTGGTATATACAATACTGAATCAGAACAAGTTAGGACAGTATGGAAAATGCAAACTAAAAAATGCAATGATTCTTAAACTTACTTTGGCTTTTATTTCATTGCATACAGTATGAACCCAAGATAGTTCATGTTTTGCCTCGTCAACTTCATTTCATCTGTTAGTATACATCCATTCCTGCATTTCAGGCCTGCAACACATTCTAAAAAAAAAGTTGTGACAGAAGCAAATTAGGCCAAGTAAAGAGGTAAAATAATTAAATAATGATGTGATTTAAACAAATAATGTCAACAGGTGATTGTACAAAAGCAGTATCCACAAAAGCCTGAGTTTTTGAGGAGCAAAGATGAACAGAGGATCTCCACTTCGTCAACAAACCCATGAGAAAATTATTGCAATGTTTAAAAACAATGCTACTCAAAGAAAGATTGAAAGGGATTTGCATACTTCTCCCTCTATGGTGCATAATATCATTTGTAAAAGTATGAGTCTCAACACACTGGAAAGATTTGGGGCAGCCATCCCCATATTGTCCCTGGTTGCAAAAAGGGTTTTGAAATAAGCACTGATGCGCATGAATTGAGTTCCAGACTGAACTGATTCAGTGGTAGAAAAGATGGCGGATTTAAAGGGTGATTTAAAGTGATGTCATCTGAGGCCAGAACCGGAAGCGATGTCTTTCCTGGTGCCAGAACCGGAACTGATATTATTCTGGTACTGGTAGTGACATTGTTCTTGGTGTTGGAAGTGATGTTGTTATTGTTAAATCAGGTAGGTTTTCACATATTTGGCCTGCAGAGACAACATAAGAAGGTTTAGCACACCCCGCCACCCCCTGGCCAAGCTGGCAATTACCTCCACTTGGGCCACTCAGCTTCCTCCTAATCGCATGTGTGTGACACATTAAATGATTCAAGGAATCTGGAGGAATTTAAGTGTGCAAGGGTGTAAGCCTAAGCTGAACACCTGTGATCTCTGAACCCTTAGATGGCACTGCATCAAGGACCACCACTCATCAATAGCTGATATAACCACGTGGTCAAGTAATTACCTGGCAAACCTTTCTCATGCTCTACAATATGAAGTTACATTTACAAATGCCACTTAAAGCGTTACTGTGCAAAAAATAAGCCATATGTTAACCATGTCCAGAAGTGACTATTACACAGTGGTAACATGTATTGCGGTCAGACGAATCTGTATTCCAGATCTTTTTTGGAAGAAATGGACGCTGTGTTCTCTGGACAAAAAGGACCAACCAGACTGTTATCAGCAATAAGTCCAAAAGCCAGGGTCTGTCTTGGTATGAGGTTGTGTCAATGCCTGTGGTAAGGGTAATATATACAGTATTTCTGTGATGGCAGCATTAATGCAGAAAAGTACACCCATTACAAGGCATGCCCGCGGAAGAGGAAGGTACGGGCACTGGACAAAGCTCCCTGCAGTCCTGACCTGTCCCCGTAGAAAATATGTGCACAATTTTTAAATGAAAAATGCATAACAAACCTGTACTGTTGCACCCCTTAAGACGTGTTTGCAGGAAGAATGGGACAAAAATAACACCTGAAATGCTTCATCGCTTGGTATCTTCAGTATCAAAATGTGTTTTAAGAGTTGTGAGAAGGAATCTGACATACAAATTGGTGAATATTTTTCCAACTTTTTTGGAATGTGTTGTAGGGCTGAAATGTAGGAATGGATGTCTCTCTATAATAAAAAAAAAAATCCTGGGAGAGAAAGACGGGAGACGAGACCTGATCTTCACGTTAAGATCACGGAAGACACTTAAAAGACCCTTGAGATGAAAGAGAATGGCCAAGGAGCGTCTTGCGGGGACCTTAAGCATAAGACTTTGTGCCAAGAGATTGACCCAGGACCATCTCGGGATGATGTAGAACATGCAGAACATGAGATTCTTGCAAGACATGCCCTACTTACAAACCTATATCAAATAAGACAACGGGTTGCAAAACACTCAGCCGTCTAAAGGATTTGAGCACACACAGATCCAGGGTCTCAGTGCATATAAAGCGTATAAGGACAATACGTTATAAATGAAACGTCGACGACTAAGCGAAGAAGCAAGCAGCGCGGATAAAAGAGACTCAAAAGCGTTTGAGAGAAGAAAGAGCAAAAAAGAAAAAGAATAATCTAGGTGCAAATTCAGAAAATAAGCAAAGTAATAATCAGCCCGGAACAAGTGGAACTGAAAAAAGCACGTCCAATCTGGCTCAGGATTAAAAGACAGAGAGTAAAAGACAAAATAGAACTTCATAAAGACGTTCATGCTATACACATGCACAGCAGGTTAGAGATTATGAAAACAGTGAAATTTGAAAGGCTCAAAAAAAAAACGTTGGCGCAATACACATGTGGAGAAAGTTAAAGAATATGAAAGTAGGAAAATTAGAAAATATAAAAAAAAGAAAGTAAAGATTGCAGTAGCGCAAACAAACGGAAATTATTACTCGAAAAAGGGAAAATAATCACCATGGACCAGGTGTCATTGAAAAAAAAGCAGGACAAAGCGAGGTCAGAAATAAAAGACAGAGTAGAAAACAAAGTAAAACGTCATAAAGAGGTTAAAAAACAAGGGGGTCAAACACATGCACAGCAGGTTAGAGATAATGAAAACTGGAATTCAAAACAATCAAAAAAAACGTAGGAGCGATACACATGCTGACCAAGATACAGAATATGAAAGAAGAAAAAAACGATAGTGTCAAAACAAAGACAGTAAACATCGCATTAGCACAAAAAAAGAGAAATTATTACTCGGAGAAATAACGAAAAGGCGAATAGAGAGTGAATATATGGACACAGGTGATACAGTATGTCAGAAGTATGTAAATATTGTAAGGCTTTGAAGTTTAAGTCAGAGAATTTCAAAAACGTGTTTTACCTCACATGCATTTATTGGTTACTCTGCAAAAAAATTATAACCTGCTGATGATGTAGATCGTTTTGTATGTGCTAAAATTCCAAACAGAGAAACCTATCCTGAATTATGCTACAAAGTCATTAAACTTATGTCTAACTGACCTCATTTAAAAGATTCAGCATATTGGGACTCCAAAGATTTCAAATATTGTTTTTACAGAAGTTCTGAAATAAAAGTGAAACTAATGAAATAGCAACAATTCAAAGAAAAAAAAATCTTAAAAGTGTGTATCCGGAAAACCAAACACAGGGGTTGGCGAGCGAAGCGAGCAGGGGGTGAAACCCCCTAGTATATTAAAAAATAAATTGATGTTGACCAGATAAAACATTAAATATCTTGGTTCACTACTGTCTGTAATGAAATAAAAATCAACGTAAATTTAAGAATCACTGCATTTTTTTAATAGCATTTTTCATACCGTCCCAACTTTTTCTGATTTGGGTTAATGAAGATTGTGGCATTTTAAATTTTCTTTTATCAATGATGACCTCATAAAATTATCTGTAGCTCCAGAATCAATTAAAGTTGTGAATGTTTACGTTATTGATTATATAAGAAACTAATCATACATTTTGACAGAGGATTTGACTAGAAGACCCCACCTTACCAATCCCAATGTACAGTGGGGTTTCTATTTTCCCTGAAACTTAGAACAGGATAAACCTATATGTCCTGATTTGACACAGTAGAAACATAAATATTCCTTTGGTCAACATTGTCTTTCCTTTAACCCAGTTAATGTTTTTCCTAATTACATAGTCTCCAATATAATTTTAATTTCTATTGTAAGGCAAGACGTCACATCCTGTCTCCCCTTTTCAACTTCACTCATGTTTTTCTTTTTTCATTTAGCCTTAAACCAATTTTCTCAGCTACAGCAATCAGTTCTTCCTAAATATTTCAGCTATCATGACTTGCAAGCTCATTTTTTATTTCAGGTGACAGTGCCCTTTTAAAGGCAGGAGTTAGAGCCACTTCATTCCATCCTACCTCAGTAAACAAAGTACAAAATGCTACTATATACTCATTAATAGATTATTAGCCCTGTCTACATTCAAGAAGTCTAGCAACAACTTTGGACCAAACTGGAATACCAAATACTTTTCTAAACCCTTTTAAAAAGAGTCTAATGAATAATAAGTTGGATGATTTGTGTTATAGATAGTAGATGCCCATTTTAATGGTTTCCTGTCTAGCTAAGACATTATGAATACAATATGTGTGTGATTGTTACGATATGTTTTAGGTTGAGTTTGAAAAATCATCCTGCACTGCCCTCTGCAACTGGTCAGAATTGGACCATCAAAGGAACTGTCAACAAAACCAAAGTGAGAACGAAAAATCATAACCAAAAGGAGGTAGGGTAGGAAGGATTCAAAACCAGAAAAAACTTTTAAATAATTGTTTTTTAAACAAGAGAGAAGCATTCCAAAAAGCTGTTTTTTATCCCTAACTTGGCTAGGAAACATGTCAATTGCTGACCTTTAAACCCATAGCATCATAAGCCTCCAAGGGTCCACCCCTAAAATTGTGGGATGCATCCTAAAAATAGGTAGATAAAGTAGAGCTGCCCATAATGAACAAAAATGGGCGCCCAAATAAATTTGTAACTATTAAGTGTGAAAGGCGCTATATAGCGCCACGACCCGGCACAGACTGAGGCAGAGGCACGTACTTAAATAAAACACTCTTTTATTTTTTTTCAGCTGTGGGGCATGCCTTCCCCATGTCCCACAGGCCCAACACAGTCCCAAAAACACTCACAATAACCACAACAATCCTTCTGGCACCACCACTCCTCCTCAGGCTTAGTCCTCCTCCTCCCGACTCTGGCTGTTGAGTGGTGGATGCTGGCCCTTTTTATAGCCCACCCGGAAGTGCTCCAGGTGCTTGATCACCCGCGGCTAATTGCACTTCCGGGTGGGGCTGCAGAGATGTCCAGGTGGGTTCCAGGCTCCATGCAGCACCCCCTGGCGACCACCCCAGCTCCCCACAGGGATGTGGAGAACTCCATCTCCCAGGAAACACTGCGGGAAACTGAGGCACCATCGTCAGCCAGGGAGGCTGCCACCAAGCGTCCCGGGGGAGTTAGTGAGATGTCCATAGCTGCTCCCCTGGAATATATACAGAAGGGGCGTCCCGGCCGGGCATGGGACCCGACCGCCTGTCACATAAGACATACTGTATTGTAGCAGAAAACTAATTTAAAAATTAATTCCTGGACCTGAAAACCCCTGAATACATGAAAATATACTTTATGTGTATAAAATAAATAATAGATCACTTCATAACTAATTGGTTTTAATTTTGCTTGAGCACTAGTTTCTTATGAGGTCTTTCCTTTAAATGCTTAAATTTTGGTTGCTGCAAAATATACTAACAACTTTAATATCATGGCCACCATAATGTAACATGTGTGTCAGATGTCTAGCAAGTATATAGCATCCTAGTAACCTAAAATTCTAAAAAGGAGATACCCTTTGAAGCAAACACACAAAAATGGTGCTGTACTCAAAATACACTTAAAAATATAAATAATCAAAAAACATAAATGAAAAAAACATGAAATTTGAAACCACATGCAGAACAAGGAATAAATATTGTCAAATATGACAAAATAATCTTTATTGAGTTTACAATCCTTGGACAACTTGGATATTATGGAATTTCAGAAATTTCTAAACCTGCCTGAAATAAAGAAATAATCATACTTAGACGTTATGTTCTGTGAAAACTGGGGTAAAAAATACATGGCATATTAGTGAGAAATACTTCCTAAAAGGGGTTGTGAGGAAAGTATTCTAGATTGCTTTCAACATTTATACACATTAATATTCCCTCATTCTGCATAGTGTCACAAATATCATTTTGGCCAGTTCAGCAACTTAGCTTTTGTTTTTAGTCTCTTTCATCAGGAGATAAAAGAAATACAGTAGTGCAAACAATATACTTTTTTGCATGAATATTCTGGTGGTGCCACACTAGATCATTCCTTTATGTGTCCAGACTTGTCTAATGTAAACTTTAACTTAACTAATATTATCTGCCCTTCTTTCATTAATGATTAACTAAACAGTCAAGTTCACACAACTTTCATGTCACAAAAATTCAGCCGAACAATAGGATGCTGGTGCCTGGTTTTTCTCAATTGTCATCAGATCATTTTAATACTATCTGACAATATTATCATCTATGAAAATATAGTCATATTGTTTTAAATATAAAAAAGTGAGAGTCTCAAAACCATCCCCAACTCTGAAAATATTTTGGCTGTTAAACTGCCTAAATTGAAAAAGGTGAGGTGAAAAAAGACAAGTCACGATAACATGAAAAGAACACACGAAGTTTACAAACTTGTAACAGAAACATTTTGTGGGATTTGGCTACAGGAAATACAGTCATTATAAAACATTGCACTGCGTTTAGAGGTAGGGCTGAAATTGACTTTGATTGAGTTTGATTTGCTTTTTTCTCCTAAGTCAGATGTTTTCTTTTATTCCAACTGTAATTTTTGTTTGACTGATGAATTGAATTACTTTTTCACTCCAGATAAGTTATTAGCTGTTCTACTCTGTTACTGTGATACACTCTGTCCATTTATTCAGAGTGTGTGAGATGCTCCTTTGCTTCTGCACCAAAGGTTCGCTTCTACAGTTAATTTCCAATCCTCTCCAGTTAAGTATGCTTGTGTTAACATCTCCTGTTCTCGTTTTTTCCATTTTTTGCTTCCAGACATGTAAATCCTCTTCATGATATATGAAAACGGCACATGTTAAATTTAACATCAATAAATAAATAACTTTTATCACAAATACTCTAGCAAAGGAGACTGGGTCTCCCCTGTGCCGTAGCAATGAGTACTTAAGTAAACAGATGCCCTGACAAGTAAAATCAAATACAATAAATGAAACAGAAAGAAATCTTAATTGTTAGTAACTCCTAATGCCATACTTTTGGTCTTGCTATTGTTTTTTCTATGATGATTTGCCCATTACTAGAGCTCCTACTTTTCTAATTGTGTACAGATCATGTCCACTTTCCAATCCCTTCACTTTTCACTCTCTAATTATGGCCACTAATGGAAAACATTCCATAATCACCTATAGCTGGCCATCACATTTTCTGTTAAGTCTGCACATAGTAGCTGACACCAATCTGGTAGTATTTTGAGAGGATACTTTTCCAAACAACACATCCCTTGAGTCAGCAATCTGTTTCTCCAGTTTACCTTTCATAAAAACATTAACAGTGCTATACTGAGTGTCAGACATGCTACCTAGTGGTACGACATGCCTACACGTATTCTACACAAAATAATGCACTTTATCATTTTACATTCATGATTTTTTAAGTGTAGTTTAAGTACATAAGAATTTCAAGTTCACTTTGTTCATTTGCCAAAGTTATGGTAGTGTATTTTTATACTGATGTAAAACAATATATTTAGATTTATAATGGTGCACAAAATTAGGAGTCAGCTAGCCGCCTCTTGCCTTCTTGACTGATTCCAAGCCATTGAAGTCAGCTTCTCTCGCAGCAGGCATTTTGCCAGGGTCACAGTCAAAGTATCTATTATGCTGATCTCACCCTCTCGACACAGCAAACAGCTATTGTACCTTCTCTAGACAAAGCACTTAAGAACTATTACTTCATAAATTCTTAACTTCTTAAATTCTTGACTTCATAAAGTCAATAAACTTTTAGTTTAGTCATGAAATATTAATTTAATTTGGAAGTACACGCCATACTTGAATATTATATCTTTACAAATTGATACACTCTTAAAATCTTCCCAGAAATTTGACATGCATTCCTGCCTTTTATTATGTTAGAATCACTTTTAGTATTTGAATATAGTATGAACTTTGTAGCCTGGCAGTCTGAAGACTTATACTAGATAAAAGGCTACTGTCTAACCTATACACACTATGCCCTTACCCATACTTTTGTTACAGAAGCAGTAATGACATTTTTTACTAGGCTACAAAATGACTCCTCATTTGTTGCGCCTACTCAATACTAAAATGATGTCAATTTTGCCTTCAGAATGGTCATAGCATAAACAAAGTAAACCAAAAATGTGCAAACCAGGGATGCTCCATAGTGGTTTAAATGTAGCTGTTAGTGGATTTCTGCCCTAAATGTTTCACTGTATTGTTATCAGATGCCTTAAGAAGCCAATGTATTAATTTTTATTTTAACCTTTGCATTTACATTCACATTTATTTGCCTGGCACACTTCTGCATGATTGGTAACAATGTTCAGATACTCTGTAGCATTCAAAAATTGCTTAACTTATATTAAAAGACTCAATGTGTACCAAACACTCCCTATACCAGTATACCAGTAACTCCACCACCAACATTCATTGCTGGCATCTGCCAGAATAACAGTATCAATATTTTCATGGGATATTCACCCTATGCTGGCCACTCCATCTGAATGAGTTGACAGACATTCATTACACTGGGTACTTTTCCCCAGTGCTCCATTGTCTAATAGTTGTGATTCTGGAGGTTGTAAGATGCACTTGGGCCATTCAGCCATCATGCCCTATCTGCAACAAATTTTGCTAGCCAATATTCCTTTTTTTCCTGGACATGGTTGTACCTTCACTCATTGTAGCACATCTTTTCACCATACAAGACATTTCAGCCTGTTTAGTTGCTTTCATCAATGGTCTACTAACTGTCAATAATGGGATTGCTTTTAGCCCAACTGTTGTTGTCACAACATTCGTGTTTTACATGGAAACAGGAATATATACCCATCCTGGTGTGGTTGGTGTGCACTACCTTTTCTACATTTAAAGTTACAGAGACTTTTAGTCTTGATCATTCTCCCTCCAAACTGCAAGACAAACAGTCTGTTGGCACTGTCTTCCTGCTTTAAACAGTCATGTAACAAGCTGAGAAAAGGAAATTCTCAAAAATATTTATGAACCTGCATGCATATACTGTAGTACAAAGGCAACGTAGTTCCAATAAAAGCAAACATCTAAGTATAGTCTTAAATAAAAGGCACAACAGGGAACAAATACCAGTTTCGTTGTACAAGGAATCAGGACAGATAAGACTGAGTGAAGAAAAAAAAATGAGAAAAACTTTTAAAATAATGCACAATACATTCACAGGATTTCAAGTTAGGTGTATACTTAGACAGAGATGCCAATGTAAGTGATAAGGTGTAGACTAAGCTCTGATGTTTTGCAAAAGAAGATATTATAGATGTGGAATGCTGTAATTATGTCTCTGGTCAAGTCCAATAGATCAATAGAACTGTCTGGAGATTATATGCCAACAGTGATTCAGGCATTTAAACTAGATAATTGTCCGGTTTCTAAGAGTGTAAACATGATGGCTGCAATGGATTCACTTTATTAGATTTATTAAAGGAATACTAGCAGATCATGTATAAGAAAATGAAAATTTTTATCACATTTCTACCACCCAATGAACTTTTTTTCTACTTGCAGTGACAGTCAACCTATTTTATGTTAGATATAGCAATAAAAAATTTGGCATGGTAATAAAATATGTTCTGATAATCCAAAATGGACAATGAAAAACTGAACTTGAAATACCACAAAGGAAAATAATGGCTATTACTGTGAATCAGGTTAAAATGAGTGTGTGAATTTCATTGACTTCTACAATTACATTATGTCTATATGCTGAAAATATTAAAAATCATATTTTAGGTTCTAACTCTGAAAGCTTTAACTTGGGGTTGGGCACATAGTGGGTAAAAATATCATTATCATGATCTAATCATCCAGAAAAATAAATACACTTTTATTTAATGGCCACTAGATCAGAGTTGGTGTTGGTGTTTTACTGTTAAAATCGTGTCTTAGTGACCATTTGTGGTGATTCGATATGGTTTTTTTGTGTCCATATGAGTTTTCTCAGGTTAAGTTAATTTACCCAGAGTAAGTATTAACAAGAGTATGCCATTGATGATTCATGCTTTACACTCAACAATACCTGAATAAGCTCTAGTCCCAACAATCGTGTAATTGAATGAAATGAATTCAAAAAATGTATGGATGATTTAGATAAGTGTTTCTCAAACAATGGGTTGCAACCCACTTTTGGGCTGTGGGGTGCCGCTGGTGGGTTTGTGAGTTGCTCTTGTTTATAATGGTTAGGTAGCAGTGGGTCGTGAAGTGGGTCAATGCTTCAACAATTGAGATGCCAACCTCTCCCCCCACGCTTTCACTATCATGCTCCATTCACTAAAGACGGCTCTCCCCATGGGTCACGAAGACACTTACATGGGAAAAAAATGGGTAGCGACACCAAACAGGATGAGAAACACTGGTTTAGATTACCTATTTTATTTTGTTAGATTGACATAGCTTTTGACCTAGGCAGTACACAAAGGTCATAATCAAAGATAAAATTCTAATTGGAGGTTGTGGTCAGTAATTTTTTCTAAACTTTAAAACTCTGATTAGGGGAGAAACCAGATTTTTAATCAATCGGAGACTAGGGCTAGAGTCCATTAATCCTTCCCATTTCCCAAAAATGATAGACAGACTAAAAATCATAGCCATCTGTTTACTAATCAAATCTTCCGAAACATTCCATGATGTGTATATTCTCTGTATATTTACGTATCTCTTGAGCTTAACTAATTAACGTACTGTTCAATATATTTGAGGGTTATCATGTTTTTCCAAGGTTGAAAAATGGCAGATCAGAAAGGAAAAAAGATGAAGGATCAGAATATTCCTGACAAAATATTAAACATGGATCATGCTAGAGTAAAAAATTAAGTCACAAAAATTCAAATCCATATTCAAATTCATAACCCCGCCATAACAGCAGAGGAGGGGGCCCCTCCCTAAAAAAAAAGTGTTTACAATGGAATGCTAATTTAACAGTCCCAATTTTTCTATTTTCATTCATCTAAATTTTTGGATGCTGTCGTTGAACATAAAACAACCATTGTCTGAAGAAGTATGTGTCTTGTAAGGCTACATCCACACTGCAGGTAAATGTAACAACATTCCAATTTAAGCCTTGTATCTGATTTTTTTTTTTATTTTTGACTGCTCAAATTAATTTTGGGACCAATTCATTTGTGATGTGAGTACAAATATCTATCCTGAATGTGACCCACATGTGCAAATAAAACAGTTTTTTCAGACAGATGACACAACACTTTATGTCCTTGTTTTCGCCTGATAAGAAACCATATAAATCATTTTATTCTTTGGCATTAGTTAGAGGTAATCAATAGAGATACATTATTGGGACCATGCTTGAACGTTTTGACTTTGATTTGTTCTTGCACATTGGACCTAGAATGCTCCTTGGTGTGCTAACCTATTTTTCTGTCCCTGACAACATCTAAGTCTTTTCTTTCATGGATATCCATCTTTTGTTTTTTATTCTTTTTTTCTCTGCCTTCTGGTATGTTGCATTTTTTATAGATTTACAAACTTTGATGCACAAGATGTCACTATCTTAAGTAGCCTTGGGCCAATTATGGCACACCAGCAACTTCCCTGTGTAGTAGCAACAGAAAGACATTCCTGACAACAAAAATGCACAAAATGGGATTTTCCACAATCAAAAACAAATCTGAAATGGTGTTGTGGTACATTAATAAATTAACAATAAACAATAATACAGAGTGACTGTAAAAATGCACAAAATTAAAATGATTATGTTTCAAAATCAAAATATCACAACACACTATACACAACCAATCCTCCAATCCTACATTAATTCCAGCTTTTCTTTCCTAGGATGTGGCAAGACATTTGGGTACAATGGCTCATGAGGCAAAAGGCTAAAGAGACTTCTATTCTGATACTCCCAGTGCATCTGGAAAAGATTCTAGAAATTAGTGGGGCTGACACCATCATTAGAGTCAGGAAGAGAAGTTGGATGAAGGCTCACAGTGAGTGAAAAGAGTTATGGTTATATACAGTATGGGAGAGAAAGAGAGAGTGTTATGATTTGAAGGTAAGACAAACAGAGAAGAAGGTAGTAAGCTCCTTAAACAATACAGGAAGTTTAAATGTTACTATTTTATTTAACTTAAAAAAATCAGTCAGGTTTAACAAGTAACTAACTGAACAATTTACAGAAAAACCTCCTTTTGAAAGGATAAACTGAAGGAACAATAATTTGAATCCTGTTAAATAGAAATAAACATACTTCTCTAAACAAATCCTCGGCAACAATGGTGCTATTTTATGTTGGGCCCTAGTGCAAAAAAATGAATTAGGCATGCTTATGAGAAATTAAATTTAATCCAATAGGTTTACAGCTTTATAGACCCATCATTGTCACGGGTACTGTACTGAGTACAGTGAAATTCTTATTTTAATGTACTAATCAAGATGTTCTCCACTCTCCACCACCATGATAAATAAGTATAACTGCCTTACCTCAAAATATCTCTCTTCCTATCCTTAAATAACTACCCTTCCTTGAATTAAGAAATTATAGCATCAATGAGATATGCCAAGGATATAAGCAACATGATAAGACCATAGTCATAAGTACGTTTTAAGAGTTATGGAAATGATAACACCATTACACTTTCCATTCTTATGTCAAGCATTAAAGCATGTTAATAATAAACCATTGTGAAACAACAATCATGCAGTTACCAAAGGTTCCTTAGTGCAACTGCCTCACCTGAACTGTTTTAAGTTACACCTTTGCTCAACGATTCATTCAGAAGGAACTCTCAATGATGGCAAATATCAGACTAAATAAAAAATGTAATGTCAGAAAAACAGATATACTCTATTCTAAAATATGGGGAAAAACCCAAGGAAAAAGTGTAATCTTAAAAAACATTCTCACCTGGAAGCTTCTAACAAATGTGCATTCATACTAATATATCAATGAATAAGGTCAGAGAAAGGGAGGCAGAAACATGAAATTCAATATCCTACTGATTAGACTGGAGCCCAAACCCTCCTAAATAAGACAGCTTCACATGCCTACCCTAAGGTAAGCACATCTGCAGGATTAAGGGGCCCACCACCCTGGGTTCCATAATTAAAAGTCAAAAATACACACACAATAAAGGATTATTACAAAACAAAGAACAAAAATCCTGTAAAAAATTAATATATTACAAAAAGATAATTAAATTACAACAAACAAAGTCAAATTCAGAAAAATAAAAACATTTAATAAAAGAAACAAAAGTAAGAAACATATCTCTGTTATAACCCTGATTGAGAGAAAGAGTGAGAAGTTAAAAAGGGAGTGCTCCTTTGGAATTTGGCAGGCAAGCTACTCCACCTGGAAGGCAAAGTTCAACATATACATAGTCATGCACTGGGAAGGAAATGGTTGGGATGGCAGCAGCATTTTTTTTTTTTTTTGTACTTCGTGTTGTCCCTGTGTCTTTCCCTGTCTTTTGAGTATAAGCAATAAACACACCATTTTTTATACCTTTTGAGCTCTTTGGTAATAGTCCATAGTTTACTGCTGTAATATAATATGATTCTAAAAAGCTCATAAGACTGTTTATCCATAATTTAATTTACAGTACCCAGATTTCCAATTACACAGTTGTAGAAATTATCCTTGCAGAAGGGGCAAAAGACAGGAACTAACCCTGGATGGGGCTCAAGTCCATTGTGGGGTACACTCTCATGCACACAAGTAATTTCAAAATCATCAAACAAATTATCTACTATCAAACTGCTAGAAGTAGTTTTTAACAAAAAAAAATCTATTTTTCAAATGATGTAAACATTTTTAGAATTTCTATATAAGTTTGAACCTGTCTTTCTCCATTTCATTTCTGTTTGTCACTGGATGCAACTGAGAAGGCAAATTTCATATTTTCTTGTGTAAACATGATTAAATAAAAATGATGAACCTTGAAACTGAACTGAACTTCTTTGGGACCTCAATGGAGGCTATTTCTAAGTGCTTGATTTGTAGCTATAATTGAGGCAGATTGTGCAAACAGCCAAAATATCTGGCCATTAAATTAAATGCTCTTATTATTTTACTCAGAAACTGATATGACTTTAGAAAGCAGTACTTCAACTTATTTCATTTAAATTTAAGTCAGGTTCAATTTCAGGTATTTATTTTGTAGCATGATGTTTTAATGCAAAGACTTTAAGGTGATCTCTCTGACACTCTGCAGCTAATAACATCTTTCCTTGGAATGACTGGAGGGAATTACATTTAAAAAGGGCTTTAGAGAATCATTCATTATACACTCACTTCCATTATTAACACTTTAATGTTTGAGCATTTCCCTGTGAATTGACAGAGTATGGCTTAAAAACACTATAAGAATTTTTTTCTGCTTAATGCTGGTTATTATGTAACTGAACAATTTATTAAATTAAAATCTAGACTTATAATTCATATTTTTCTAATATGTTTCTGATATTAAAAATAATATGTCAAGTATCTGACAACCAGACAGAAGAATATACTATTATCTGTTATTTTTTTCAGCCATACTCCCTTGTTCTCATTATGTTCTCATACACTTTTAAAAATTAGGGTCCCGGAATGGTTCTTCAGAGAGATGCCATAGGAGAACCATTTTTAGCTCCCAAAAGACCTATTCACATGAAGGTTCTAGAAATAAACTTTATTATTTAGATCTATAATGGGCCTCATACAGTAAATAACCATGAGCAGATGGTAAAAGATTTATGAAATATCAATGGGTCCTGATTTTAAAAGGACTCTTGCTACCTACAATAACTTGGGCCAAGTTCAGTTTTTCTTAATCTGTTAGTGTCCTGCTAGAAAGCCTACCATAAATTAAAAATTTTTTTTTTTTTTCTAAATATTAGGAACTTTTTCAAAACACAAAATGTTAAATGGTTCTTTGTCAAGCAATGGGGCTATGAGGAACCACACTACCCAGTAATGAACCACAAAATTCCATTAAAGTACAATTATTTTTAAGAGTGTAGAGCCAAAGCATATCCCAGCAACAGTGGTGATAAGGCTGTAAGTTACCTTGGAGGAGATGAAAGTCTACTGCATGGCAAACACTCAAGTGTACTCTTCAGCTGGTGAAAGGCCCTCTGTACAAAGGAAAGAAAACATTAGAATACAATCTTTGTTTCCACTTGACAGCTCTTGGAGGGGGGCATTCCTGTTGACACCATGACCAGTATCTTTATTTATGAAGCATTTCAAAATAGAAAAATAGTCCTAACTGGCTCAAAAATCTCAAAGTGATGCAAATTTGGTCCTACTCTTAGCAGAAGTAAAAGCATTTTATCAATTTTCCTAATGCAGGAAGCTACTTATAACTTCTCTAGGATTTAGGAGAGGATCTGAAGTAAACTAACATCCATTTATTGATCTATCTATATAATACATTTCAGAGTTGCAGGGAGCCATCCCATATGTCGGCACCATAATGTGTAAAAAGTTAGAAACAACCTGGGATTGAGGTGTCAGTCTAAGTGAAGACCTATGCACACATCCATATTCACTCATACAGGGAAAATGTACAGTTCACAATTAACAAAACACAATCTTTTTAGATTTGGAAAAGTGATCCTGTTCACTGTGCACTGTGTACTTGCAACATGCTAACAAGAAGAAAAAAAGAATAAAAAAAACAGTTGTCATAAGTGTGACCACTTAGCTTCCCTAACACATGTCAAAATAAAGGGACCTTACTAGAAAGTGGAAACCAAAGCCTGGAAACATAACATGCATGTCTATTTCTTGCATAGACCAAAAAAAGGCTATTTAATTATAAGACTTGTTAGTGCTTTCATTTGTCATAGACAAATAATTATCACATTGTAAATGTTTCATTTTCTGAGAATATTGTGCATATGTTTTTGTGGCCCGGAATAGATTTGTACCTCTTGGTCCTTCCATTCTCTTATTTATTTCAAAATATTGTATTAACACAGAAGCTTCATGTTGCATATACACAGGTTTAAATGGAAGAACTTTAGGTGGAGAGCTACTGGTTCCTTTGTCATTTGCACCTCATTATTAACTGATAGCTGGTTAAAAAAAAAAACAGGCCACAATTAAAATCTTAATGCTAAAATAGGCAATTAAGGGTCCTGAATCATAACAAATGAGTTAACTAAACTAAGCCCAAAAATATATTATTCTCTTGGTAAATAAATGGGTTGTAATGAAAAAAATTGGCCAAAGCAAAAACCTGCAGTCACTGCAGAGCTCCAGGACCGAGGCTGAGTACCCCTGTCCTAAAAAATGTTGGCCCAAAGAAAGAAATAACATCTTTACAGTAAAACAACATAATGCAAGTACACTTATTTAATTCCTTTATACTTTCTGGGTGGCAGAGGATTAAATACAAAAACAGAAATTGCAATTATAAGATGAATGTGGATCAATTTAATAGGCAAAGTTTTTTTATTGGACAAAACCATTAAATCATAGTTGAAAGAGTTGGAATTCTGTTTTTCTTATTTCTTTTTACAAAGATTCTTTCATTTATTTTTAGGTAAAGCTCAGGCAATGAATTACCACAAACCCTCACCTTAAATTAAATGGCATCTAACACACCTTCAATTAATGTATGCACAGGGTCCCTTCATGCAATGTGAAATAGGATGACATCATCAACAGAGTGACAAAAAGAAAAAATATTTTAAATATTTTATATTTAAAAAAGCAAAATTTGTTGAAAACAAATGGAGATCATAACAGTCACAAAGCAACTGAAAGATCGGCTGATGATCTAGGAAGAAGGAAAAGTCTAATCAAAACTAGAAACACTGCCAATGTCCACTAGTGGCTGATACCAGTTCAAGAAAATTGTGACTGAAAAATTAAATTCAGATTTTGTCACTTCATATTATAGCTCTTTATCTTGTGTCCTGTGCTTATTTTTAGACAGTTTTCTTCCTCTTCATCTTGTTCCTACATCTCCTCGTCAGTCAAACACTTTTCCTTCAAATCTTCTTTTTTCTTTATCCATCCACCTCCACTTTGGCCTTCCTCATTTTCTCTTCCACTGAACTTCCATTCTCATCACTCTTTTCCCCACATATTCATTATCTCTCCTCATTACATGCCCATACTACTTCAATGTACTTTCCTGTACTTTCTTAGATATCTCTCCCACTTTTAGTGTACCTATGATTTTCTTATTTTGTATTCTCTCCCTTTTTGTAATTCCACATATCCATTTCAATATTCTCATTTCTGCCACATGCAATGTCTTCTCCTGCACTCCCTTTACTGCCCATATCTTAGCTATACACATCATTGCTGGTCTTACTACTGTCTTAAAACCTTACTGTTAATCATTGCCTTAATTCTATGGTAAAAATGATAAATATACAGCATATTAGAACAACTGAATTTCCATGTTCATAACAGATAAATGAGATGATAGTTAAGAAACAGATGTACTGAAAAGTGAAGTTGAATGAACACTGTAGTACCAAAAAAAACATGGAACCTGTGTTATGAAAGAACAAAACCACCAAAGTATTCGATTTTGTATTTATTGGACACAATAATTAAAAAGGATCTCATTAAGAGTTATGAGGCAGGGAAGTTACAGTGACTCATATACATGCTTGTATTTTCTTTTACCTATTCGGTAGTTATTTGTTTTCAACAAAATAATAATTCTAAGACAATTAATTATCTTTTGGTCAATGTCCAACTTGTCCACAGAATGTCTCAGGAGTTAGAGTTTGTTTCGTAGGATGACTGTTTGCCAAAATGCAAGATTCACATCCAGTTCTGATAAAATGAAGAAGTCAAAGAGAACATTTTTGTTAGTCAGAATTAAAGAAAATGCCACCCTTTTGAAGTTTCTGCTCTTTGTACCTCACACTTCATCTTTCACCTATCCTTGGGCTTTTTTTCTCTACATTTTACTTGATCTAAACATGCCATGGGTTTCATTCTTTTCTCTAATGATCTTATCTTTTTTCCAGCAAATGAAAACTCTGTGTTTGAGTCTTTTATTGTATTTTATTTTTTTCATGATTCTATAGCTGGTGTTAATTTTCCTAAGTTCCTGACTGGTCAAGGCCTTATTTTTAAAGGTTAAGCTGTTCAGATTTGATGTTGATATATTCTTTGTCTATACTGGATCAAATTCCTTTTCTGAAGAAGCCACCTGGAAAGAATGTCTTCAGTTTTTATGTTTATTCTATTATACTGCAGGTATTAAGATAAAATGGAAACTAGTTACACTATTTTTCTACAAATGAATTACAGAACTTCAGTGCTATCTTATGTCAGGGAGCATATACTGGAGCCATTGCAATAGAACGGCTTACATACTACCTAGAATGGTAATTTCAGAGAATAAACTAAAGTGAAATCACTCATTAATGCGCTTACAAACTTATTTGGTGGTTTAAACTTTTTTTCCCCATGATTTAACTAATCCATAATGCTTAAACTTAAATCATAAGCACAGCAAGGGAATACAATTACAGTATATCACTTCAATTTTTAAACATCTTTAATTTAATCCAGTTCAGTGTCAATGGGGATTGCTCTCTATTCAAGCAGCATTGGACAAAGGCTGGAAAAACATCTGGATGGGGTTCCAAAAAACTCGGAATAATTATCATAAACAGTCATTCTGGGAGTACTTTAAATTGCTAATTAATATAATATGTAAATGGTTGGGCTTATGGGAAGAAACTGGAGTACATGGAAGAAAATCCAAGGGCACAGCAACTACACACAGACATCAACTAGGCATAGGATTCCAACTCAGAATGCTGAAAACATGAAGCAGCAGTGCTGACAACTCTGCTGCCCCTGTTGTTTTACATTTTAGTAAAAATTATTTTACTGTACTTGGAAAAGGTGTCATTTTAGTTCATCTTAAAAGTACTTACATAATTTAATATTTTGGTAATTAACTGAATAAATGAAAAACATTAAAAAATAAACAGTTTATTTCTTTGGTAATTAAATAAATACCACTCAAAATGTGTACTAAAGTATCCCGCCACTTTCTCATCTGCTTAATATAATTTAGCGTGGGGACTGGAGTTTAATATTAGAAGCAAGGAAAATTATATTGTGGTTTAAAACATGAACATATTGTTGTATGTAAAACAATCCATTTCTCAAATACAGAGCAATTGGCACAAAGTGGAAATAAAATGTCAGGTCACCAGGCCAATGCTGGGCACAGTCACACGCACAATTGGAACCAAAGTGTCAAACTCAGATCTTGGTTGCCCAAGGTGACTACATGTTTTTGCTCCACCCAGTTTCTGAATTAGTCACCAATTGCTGCTACTAAAGAATCATACTTATTTTGCCTTAATTTTAACTGGCTTTCTTTTTAAGATTCCAAACCCTTGTTTATTTACTTTCTAACATGTAAATGCACATTTATTTGTCTCAACCCTTTTCTCAAATCCTGATTTAAAGAATCCTCCTTGCTGGATGGGCTGTGGTCACTCAAATGCCTAGTGCCCTCAAGCCTGTGAGGTGTTTGCAGAGTGCTGTCTTCTGGTTCTTCCATTTAAAGAACTTTCTGAACCCCGCTAAAATGTTGTAATGAGCTGAGGTGTGTGGGAAAGAGAGAGTAATGTTCAAGTAGTTGTCAATTAAAAGGACTGTTGAATCCTCCTTAGGCATCGCCAGATCTTTTCAGGCTCCTTCAGTGTAGCTCTATGTGTTCTTTACTGCCTCATCTCATCAAGCCATGGCACAGGCAGGAACAATCCATGGACATGGGCACCTGCCCATCATAGGATGAACACACACATATAAGGGGTCAATTAAGCACTGCTAATTCGCTTAACATGCATGTTTTAGGACTGTGGAAGGATACTGGAGCAAACTCATGTGGATCCACATGCAAACTCCAACTCATTACTGCGAGGCAGCAGAGCTACCAGTGCACCATTATGTTGTGTATTTACTGCATATTCATTGATTATTATTATAATATCTTTTTTCAAACTTATTTTAGTAAAATGATGCATACATTTTGGAGGCTATCAGGCCCCACTGGCCACCTTTTAAAATCAATCCATTATTTGAATGGAGTCTGGAAACAAGTAAAAAGTGGGGGATGTGTGAACTTCTGGTTTTGTCTAATAACAAACGTTTGTCTGATTGACTGACCTCCACTCAACACAGAAGAAGCATGTGCTGATTACAGCGTGTTGGCACACCTATCACACAACAAACCACCCAGATTGGGATCCGAGGGCAGTTGTGCAACAGGTGACACCTCAGCGCCACACTGGAATAGTGTGAGGTTTATCACAGTGGCTGGAGTGTCAGTTCTGCCACCAACCCCCAAGTTTTCCCTGCAAGTTGGAGGACCTGCTTGCAGGGCTGGATGCAGGTTAACATCATACCCAGGACGAAGCAATTGAAGGTTAAGGAGTAGAGTCACTCTAGCATTTACGGGATTCGAACCAGCAACCTTACAATTGCTGGCACAGATACGTAGCCTCAGAGACACACCAACATTTATTTCTATAGTACATTTTCATGCACAGAATGTTGCTTAAGGTTGTTTACATAAAATGTCAAAGAAATAGTTATAAGAAAAGAAAAACAAGTTAAATTTGACCAGAATAATATTGGAAAAGTAATAAAAAAATAAATCATTATGACCTTTCATTACATAGATATATAATTACTAGAAAAGTATACTTAAATATAAAATTTTGTATTCTCAGTCTCTACTCATAAGATCAAAAAAAAAAGAAAAAAAGACAACCTCCAGTTAAGCTGGAGAAAAAACACTAAATCTGTATGTGTTCCAAGGCCAAAAGTCCACCCAACCCAACCAAGCATTCCACCTAACATACAGTGGCATCCGGAAAGTATTCACAGCGCATCACTTTTTCCACATTTTCTTATGTTACAGCCTTATTCCAAAATGGATTAAATTCATTTTTTTCCTCAGAATTCTACACACAACACCCCATAATGACAACGCGAAAAAAGTTTACTTGAGATTTTTGCAAATTTATTAAAAATAAAAAAACTGAGAAAGCACATGTACATAAATATTCACAGCCTTTGCCATGAAGCTCAAAATTGAGCTCAGGTGCATCCTGTTTCCACTGATCATCCTTGAGATGTTTCTGCAGCTTAGTTGGAGTCCACCTGTGGTAAATTCAGTTGATTGGACATGATTTGGAAAGGCACACACCTGTCTATATAAGGTCCCACTGTTGACAGTTCATGTCAGAGCACAAACCAAGCATGAAGTCAAAGGAATTGTCTGTAGACCTCCGAGACAGGATTGTCTCGAGGCACAAATCTGGGGAAGGTTACAGAAAAATTTCTGCTGCTTTGAAGGACCCAATGAGCACAGTGGCCTCCATCATCCATAAGTGGAAGAAGTTCGAAACCACCAGGACTCTTCCTAGAGCTGGCCGGCCATCTAAACTGAGCGATCGGGGGAGAAGGGCCTTAGTCAGGGAGGTGACCAAGAACCCGATGGTCACTCTGTCAGAGCTCCAGAGGTCCTCTGTGGAGAGAGGAGAACCTTCCAGAAGGACAACCATCTCTGCAGCAATCCACCAATCAGGCCTGTATGGTAGAGTGGCCAGACGGAAGCCACTCTTTAGTAAAAGGCACATGGCAGCCCGCCTGGAGTTTGCCAAAAGGCACCTGAAGGACTCTCAGACTATGAGAAAGAAAATTCTTTGGTCTGATGAGACAAAGATTGAACTCTTTGGTGTGAATGCCAGGTGTCACGTTTGGAGGAAACCAGACACCGCTCATCACCAGGCCAATACCATCCCTACAGTGAAGCATGGTGGTGGCAGCATCATGCTGCGGGGATGTTTTTCAGCGGCAGGGACTGGGAGACTAGTCAGGAAAAAGGGAAAGATGACTGCAGCAATGTACAGAGACATCCTGGATGAAAACCTGCTCCAGAGCGCTCTTGACCTCAGACTGGGGCGACGGTTCATCTTTCAGCAGGACAACGACCCTAAGCACACAGCCAAGATATCAAAGGAGTGGCTTCAGGACAACTCTGTGAATGTCCTTGAGTGGCCCAGTCAGAGCCCAGACTTGAATCCGATTGAACATTTCTGGAGAGATCTTAAAATGGCTGTGCACTGACACTTCTCATCCAACCTGATGGAGCTTGAGAGGAGCTGCAAGGAGGAATGGGCGAAACTGGCCAAGGATAGGTGTGCCAAGCTTATGGCATCATATTCAACAAGACTTGAGGCTGTAACTGATGCCAAAGGTGCATCGACAAAGTATTGAGCAAAGACTGTGAATACTTATGTACATGTGATTTCTCAGTTTTTTTATTTTTAATAAATTTGCAAAAACCTCAAGTAAACTTTTTCACGTTGTCATTATGGGGTGTTGTGTGTAGAATTCTGAGGAAAAAAATGAATTTAATCAATTTTGGAATAAGGCTGTAACATAACAAAATGTGGAAAAAGTGATGTGCTGTGAATACTTTCCAGATGCACTGTAAAGGTGCTTAAGTCATTCATCATTGTTTCCAGGCTTTGCCCCAGGTCTTGTCAACAGCGGGGGAATCCGTCTTCATTCACCATAGGTGGCTCCACAGTGTTTGATCAGATGGGGGTGGTGAAGACAGAGAAACTATCTTCACAATTACCATTTCTGCATTTGTGTTGAAGCAACAACTTATTTATCACATTGTAATATGTGTTCAAAGCAGAGCTGTGACCAGAACATCATGTGTGGGTTGGCATTTGGCTTGTCTGGGGAGGCAAAAAATATCCATCTATCCATCCATCCCCATTTTTGTAGGGGGGTCAAATAATAATAACAACATAGTTTTATATAACATATAAAAGCAAAAATTGTGGCATGAATCATAACCTATTGTTCAATAAAATTAACAGAGGCAATGGAACTTGTATTATTATTTTTTGTGAACAAATATAGAACTATTATTATTTTTTGTGAACAAATATAGAACTAACGTGGCTTATTGTAGTCATGGGAAGCTATAGGACATCAGTTTCCAGTGTTTAACCTGGATATTATCTACAGCACCAGTCTGCGGTTACTCTTGGCAAATTCTGAAATAAATTCATTCATGTCTAGATTTTCTGTGATGTTTTTCTCATGTGCCAGAAAGACTAAATTTCTCTTCCTTGAATGCAGCATTAATTGTTCGGCCGAGTGGAGTGTGAATGCGGTTCAAAGTAGAGAAAGAGCTTTCGCATGCAGCTGAAGACACACCAATGATGAGTGCTGTGATGCAGACATGGCTCTGAAGTGCGGGATACTAGACGCGTGTTTGTGGAAGCCGCCACCGTCTTTTTCTAGAGCTTTTTTCCAATTAGTATAGCCGTATTTGGTGAATATGTCCTCGTGGTCCGAATTGGAAACACTAAATATGTGGCAGGCAAAGCAAAAGCTGCCATCACGGACAACAGAATATTCAAACCATGCTCGAGACTGATACCAGCTTGCACTAAAACATCTGGGTGTCTTTCCGAATGCGCGCTTGGGATAATTAATTAAAATGGGCTGGGATGGGCTATCCATATTTAAGTCAGGCAGACCGGACTGTATATTTTGTTGAAGGCAGAGGTTTGGAGTACCCGACACGGGCGCAGAGCTGGAGGATTGTGTATGCTTATCTACATCTTTTGGAGTCAGTTCCCGACGTGGGTGCGCTGTGCTCCGTGTTGGTAGCAGCAGTGCTGGGCTCAACCATGGAGCCAGCAGCTTGCTGAGGGACAGAGGTTGAAGATGTCTGCTTTTTAATAAGCCACCTATGCATAGCCTTTGGTGTTACCAACCAGAAAATAAAAGAAGAATGGAACGTATACGCTGTTTTAATTAAAGAATGCGGTCAACAAGTTCAAAACGTGCTGCAAAATGTGCTGCGAAATTAACTGTGAGCAGCACGGTGCCTGTCTAGTGAAGGAGACAGTGACGGATACGCCCCACATTCAAACGGACCGATTGGAAAGCAACTCAGTTTTGAAAATCAAATGTTATTCTTCTCCAGGGTTTTCATTGAACAGACAGAGCATTTCGCAGGGGGGGGCACGGCTTGTCTCTGGGGAGGCAGTGCCCACCCCAGCCCCAAGGTCACGTCTCTGGTTCAAAGTTTTTTTTAAGGATCCCTCAAAATCGAGATTTTTAGGCTTTCACAGGATACACGAGTGTAATTAGGGGAAGTCACAAATTTTACCCCCCTCACCACCTTGCTAAGTATACAGCAGAAAACCCGTGCAAACATGGAGAAAATGTGAATGCACTCTGGAACTAAGTGAAACTGCCAAATGTAAAAATGAAGAAGCTTCTTTTGTAACAACAGCTGCAGAAGACTAAAGCCAACTGCTGTTGTGATGCACCCCGATGTTCATTAGTTATAATACAGTAATTTAGAAATCAAATCGCTTTAATGTCTACGAAGACTCATCCCCCAATACAGTTGCCATGAAAGTGCTCGCGAGCACGTACAGCACCTTAGAGCCCCAGCTCTCGTGCCAGTGGCTTCACCCACTTCCTCGTCTCTCCGCGACAAGCCCCGCCTGCCCGTCCCCATCCACCCACGCCGAATGATTTACGAGTCGTCTTGCACGATCAAATACAAGTCCGCTGGCAAAGTGAAAGTTAAAATGCAGCAGTAGAGTCATTTTCCTTATTACGCGTCTAAGAAAGCGCAGTTCAAGAAAATGGGCACCTCGACAGCCGTTACAAGCTCACACTCCGGTAAGTCCTGTTGCTTGACACTCAAGTCGAAACCTAGTTAGCCTTGAGACTGCTTACAAATGTAGGCTTACAAAGGGAGAGGCGGGGCGCTGGCCAAGTCAGCGTGTAGGTGCGCGCTTGCTAGTACGTCCGGCCGGCTCGGGCGGTAAGAGGAGGAGGATTGTGCTACGAATTTGCAAGAGGCACTGCCACCATAGGCAGTGGGCACTGCGCTTAACGCAAAACCAACTTGCTGTGTAAAAAGCTGAATGCATGTTAAGCAAAGCACAGCAGTTAGCTAACTGCATAGTATGAAAAAATATTCTCGTTCTGGCGGTGAAATCTAAATCGGTGGTTAAGGTTTCTCCCAACTGCTGCAGCTGCACATTCAGACTTACAACAGGAAACAAAAATGCAACCATCAAATCATTCGAACGTTTGGTATATATTTATTAAAATACTTAACATGATGACGACCATATTCGAAGGGTTGGTCAAAAAGAGAAACTGTCTTTTAAGTAAGAAGACGATAAGGGAGTACCGAGTCCGCATTCAGTGCAAAGCCGTGCGGAAACCAATGTGGATTTCGCACATTTGCGATGTTTGCATATACTTTTAAGGGCTCCGTGAAGGCTGGTTGTATATGCAAAATATTTGTGCCAAATGGTTTGCATAGCAGGGTGCAAGACCTCTCTAAACTGGTTTATGAAGGAGCCTCGGCGTTCACCTACACTGTTTATTCTACATTGTACGTGTGTGGGCCACCCATCCACCCGCACTGTAAATCAACTTTATCATCTAGTTGAATGAGCAGCTGCACATTCTGACCTACTTTGTACATAAACGTATATAACGCAACAAAAAGTACAAAGGTCAGCTCTCCAGAGCAGGAATGAGGCGTATCTCCCTTTATTTCCTTATTCACACAGAGTTTATTTATTCTTCCTCGTTTTCAGCTGAGTCGCCTATTAGAGAGATTATAATGGAATGAGACTCATTTGAGAAATAAAATCTACCATACTAAGAAGGAGCACAGTAAGTTGTCAGTAGAGGAATAGTGTTGTTAATGTACAATGGAACACTTGGGGTTGGTGTTAGTTGGGCATTTCATTGTGTGCCTGGAATGCCCAGATATTTCAGTTTTCAACACTGGTTCTGCAGGAGCCTGGTGGCTGCCATTTATAATGTGGGTTAATTTTGCAGTCACACAGAGACTCATCCTTTTAATTCAACTTGTTTAGTTACATATATTATTGTTTCTAGCGCTGCCACAATCAGAACTAGTGTTCTAAGTTTGAATCCTAGGTCTGGAACTTTTTTTTTTTGTTCTTTATTTTGCCTTATACAATTTCTTGTATTAGGAATTTGTTAGTTTTCGCATACCCCTTGGGGTCAGAGCGCAGGGTCAGCCATTGTACAGCGCCCCTGGAGCAATTTCAGGTTAAGGGTCTTGCTCAAGGGCCCAGCAGAGTAGGATCTCTTTTGGCAGTGACAGGGATTCGAACCGGCAACCTTAATACCAGGACAGATCCTTAGTCTCAGAGCCACCACTCCGAACTTATCCATCTATATGTTTTTGGGATCCATTTGAGTACTATGGTTTTCCACATACTTTACATCCCTAAAAACATTACGATTAGGTCACCTGGTGATTCAGACTGGCCCAAGTGTGGGTTTGTATGAGAGAACCCTATAAAGAACTGGCTTCCTCTTTCCTGCCTTGTGCTTAATGTTGTTTTATAGGTTCCAGCCCCACATTTATCAGTGGTGTTAAAGATTATCTACTAAGAGAGTCTGGCATTTCACTGCCAATATACTGCTGCCCATGTGGGGTACAATTGCCATTAATTGGTAGCCCGAGTGCTCCAAATGGACAATCTCCACATACAGTAAGCAACATTACGATTAAAGATAAACTACTCTGGTCTGCAAAAAAAAAAAATTCTTCTGTAAAAAATGTTTGGTGTTCTTTATATAGACTTGAGGGTGCTGAATCCAAATCTGGCAATAGAATTGTTCTGTCACATCCAGTTTTTGAGAGATGAAGGTTAAAAATGTAAAAAGCATTACTTTAGAGAAAAAAACATTTAATAAATTAATCATTTACCCTTGCAAAAAATACAAATTACATGTATAATTGTTTTCAATATAATTATTCCTTACAAATAGTAGTCTGATAATATTTCACAGTGGAATGGACAACAGAAGCATTATAACATAGACTCCCTCCACTTCCTATTATATTCTATATACCCCTCTCATAATTTGTAAAACCAGCAACTTTTGTTGTCTAAATAGATGAAGGGTGTCTGTTATTTTACCGTTTGCTTACCTGTTACCTGTTTAAGACACTGGGTAGATCATTGAAGAGTGCTATACAAAAATAAGTTGTATCATTCTGACTTTGCATATTTCTGTAAAAAAAATTTAAATAACAACTTTGTTTCTTCTTAATAAAAATGCACCTTTCTAGCCTTCTAGATATAAATTCCTGGCTATTTTAAAGGAATATGTTGAGAGAGAAGAAAATACTGATTGAGAGTAAAGAACGTGTAGCGAATACATGATTTTGGATTGTATCCACTTCAACTAACATTAAAAATGAGGAGAGCTGCCATTTTCCGCTCAAAATATACTTTAAATAATATTCTGAGCATGAAAAATAATTATTCCATAAAACAGTTTTTTTCAGAATGGCATTTTTCACTTAATGCAATATCACACAGAAATGTTTTTTTGATAGAGAAATTCCAGTTTCAGAAAGTGTGATTCAGCACCCCTAAACCTGTAAAGTACACTTATGTTTTTGTGCAGAAGGATTTTGGTGCAGACCACTGTTAGCATTTTAGGGTGACACAGCGGTGCAGTCATTTAACACTGCCGCCTCACATCCCCAGAGATGCAGTCTGGGCACTGCTTATGTGAAATATTCCATGTGTCTGTATGTGTCTCCATCTCAAAGACATGTATAGGAGGTTAGCATTATTGGCAACTCTAAATTGGTCCAGTGGGATTGAATGTGGGTGTGATTGTGTCCTATGATGACCTAACAAGGGTTGGATCTTACATTGTTTTCAGCGCTGAAGGAATAAATGACAACTCCCGGTGACCTTGAAATGGATAGTTTTTTGAAAATATGATGGAATTATTTATAGGTTGGCATGGCAGTGCAGTGGATAATTTTGTTGTGTCACAGCTCAGGGACCTAAAGATTGAATCTGAGTCCTGGTAACTGTTTGTGTGGAGTGTAAACATTTACCTATGACTGTGGATTTTTCTCTGGGTACAGTGCTTTTCCTGTAATGTCAAATAGTGTATGTACATCTATGGTTAATATTTCGTGTGTATATTGGTCCAGTGTTATTGACTGTGCCCTGCAGTAGACTGGCAAATTGTATCCTGGAATGCACAATTTCAAAATTGAGGCCCTTCCCCAGACATTATCATTAATTATGTGAAAAAGTAATATAGTGCCTACAAAATTACTGTTGGTGTTTTCTGACTTGTTTTTCAATAAGGAGTTAAGTTACTTGTACTTATTGTTGTGGAGAATGTCATAGAGCCTAGAATTAAAAATCAGATGAAGTTCTTAATTGAAAAAAAGTTAGTGAACTGAGGCAGAAGGATTCTTGACTTCTTTCTTGTTGCCATCTCTTTTTGGGAGTTGTTTCTTCAGATGGTGTACGCTTTAAAAAAGAGGTTTGTTTGAGAATTCATGAAGGATCGTCTTCATGCGTTTACTGTGTATTTCAAGCTCAAAGGATGCTGTGATGGATTTTTAGGAAATCATTTTGACATTACTTTGTATTAGAGGTACCTGTACTGAAAAAATAGATGATTAGAGAGATGGGTTTGGTAACTAATAGCAGTCAAAAGATGGAATGCTGACTTAATCAGAAAGGAAGGCAGACGGCTAAGAGAGATAGAGAAAGAGTGGGAGAAAATCATGAAAAAAGTCCTGATGGAAAAAGGCCATGCTGGGTCACAGCATGCTTTGTTCTGACAGAGTTTTGTGATTTTCAAGAACTGTTGTTTGTCTAGAATAAGGCTTTACCAAAAGCAAATTAAATTTTATTTTTGGCTCAGTAACTGTTCAATCAGAAGAACCATTCTGCATACAATAGTGATGTTTTCTAAGGCTAGATTTGTTATCATTGTTTTTCTTGGGGTTTTCTTTATAATAGCTCATTTTCTAATGCTGATACAGTATTAAATTTATTTGTTACTTTTGTGTAGCCAAGATGTTATCTTTACTTAATTCTACTCATTGATAGCAGGGGAAGATATAAATAGGGCAGGTTGAACTATCTAATAGTAAATAGAGACTGAAAATGACTGAAGGAAAAGTAGTAGGGTGTGTACCATGTTAGCCATTATGGATGCAATGAGAAGTCAAACAAAATGACACCTTCTATTGGCTAACTTAACAGATTACAATATGCAAGCTTTAGAGGCAGCTAAGGACAATTTCTTTAGGCAAGATGTAAGATGTAAGGCCTGAAGAAGGGGCCTTAGCTTCCTGGAAAGCTTGCATATTGTAATCTGTTCAGATAGTCAGTAAAAGGCATCATTCTGCTTGACTTCTCATTGAAGGAAAAGTAAAACAGTTTTCCTTATTATAATGCATTCTATTATAAGTACTAATAAAATTAAGATTATATGTAATGTATGCAGTATAATGATAAGAATAACACTGTGTAATATATTTTTGAATCTTTTGAAAGCTGAAACAAGATGTTACATTTAAACAGTGTCAAATTTAATGCAAGAATGTGGCACAGAACAGTGTAATTCATTATTGCTTGTGATAGTATTGTGAAAATGCAGGGTTTCTCAGTGCAGCGGGGTTGGATGTTCCTGGATTTATACAGTACCATGTAAATATATTTTCCATTCATGTGTTGTCTTTGCCACATACCTGCCACCTGTTTTTTATCACTCCATTGGCAAAGTGTTTTAAGAACATGAACTAGGTGTGCAAGCACTAGTACATTACGTCTTTTTGAATTTGAAAATAGCGGTAATGTTGGAGAACAACAAAACATTTTTAGATCATATCTGGAGCTTGCAAAGCCCATTGTCGGAACTGAACACAATGTAGGAGCCATCCCAAGTAATTGCATAAGTCCATCATATGGCCTAATCACATCCACACTCTCACACACAAAACCAGTTTTTAACAGTCAGTTAACCTAGCTCACATGTCTTGATAACAATTAAACAATGTGTAAATGGAAACTGTTGTAAGAAAATGTAAATATTATACAGAAATGCAATGTAACTTCATCAGTGTGTGTATGAGTGTGTGTGTGGTAGGGATAGTTCCAACTGAAAATTGAATTCCTGGTGTGATTGTCTTCAGTGGTGGCGCCCATCTATTGAACTTGAAAACTGAAAGCTTATGACTCATTCTTACTGATAATCCCATGTTAATTATTGTGGATCAACGACTGACCTATCTCTTTCAGAAAAAAGTAGATACTGTCGATGCGTTCAGATTCATCAAGTGTTGTAAACGTGTTATTAATATACGCTAGATGACAGAAGTGCTTTTCTACTAACACTACTAGAATCATATGCTATGAGAAACAGATTCCTTTTTCATTGTATCTTTTACAAGATTGCCTACACTCCAAAAAATGCACAACCAGCAGTACGTGTTTGATGTGTTTCACAAATAAACAATGTTATTTGAATGATGCCTTTATCCAAGGCAACTTATAACATTTGAGAAATACAATTAGTTACATTTTTTTTGTTCTTTCAATTTTTCCATCAGGTAAACACCAAAAATACATTGGACCAAATGTAAATGTTAAATATTCATTGTATGTAATTTTGTACACTATATACTTCACATTCAGCAATTATCTAAACTGTTGGTGTGGATAGGTTGACACTCACCTGGGTTATTACTCTACCAACTCAGATAGGCGCTTTCACACTATATGGATTTACAAAATGTGTTGAAGTGTCATTGATAAAGAAGTGTAAGGCAGTCGATTTGAGAATAAAAACTTTACAAACAAAAAGAGAACTTCAGGTATTTAATTAATCATGAGACAGGTTGCACCAGCACATATCTGCAAAAGAAGACCATAAAAGATATTTCCTCATTAAAAAAAATAAAAAGGTTAGCAACACACCAATCTAGCAATTGACTGTTAATAAAAATGTTTGGTTAGCTAATTGTCAGGTTCTTCTAATATACGTTTTTTTTTTTTTTGCTCTTAAAACATCAAAATCTCGTGATCAACTGTATGATTGTGGCATTTCTCTCACATTTCCACACCACTTCATGTGAAGAAATGTTTTATGGTTTCTGGTTTCTTTCTTGAATGGGCTTGCCCTTAGTTTTTAACATTGTTCTTCAGTACATGATTTGGTTTTTAGCTGAAAGAATTTTACTAGAGTAGCATTATCAATGCTTTTGAGCATTTTAAACACCTAAGATATGTTTTTCATAACTGTTTGTAAGGAGTTTGTGTGTTCTTCCTATGGCTGTGTGATCTATCGTTATGTCCTCCAATTTCCTGTCAAAGTCCATAGACTTACATGGGGAACAAAATAGGTCATTAAACGGATGGATGGGTTACATCCTCATGTACCCTGATATGCAGTATGTATGTCCTTTAGCGCAAGAATTTGTTTGGAGGTGCTTTCTAAATATCTCCTACTGCTGCTATGTCTTTTTGTATTATGGTGTCTATGATTTCACACACAACTCCAATGTTTTTAACAGTTTAAGCATATGGGCCTTCATCAAACAGCCAGACTATCAAAGTCCATAATTGAAACAATAGATGTTCACTTGCTTCTTTTTTAAGTATTACAAAGACATTCAGGAAAATTATTATAAAATATAATTTTTGCAAGAATAGTTGAAAATGTTATAATATTATTTTTGTTCATATCTTCTGCCCAAATAGGCCATATGATTAAAATGTTTTTAAGGAAACCTGTTACAAAGTGATCTCCCTGTTGCCTACTGCAACCTGTGATTAACAGCCAGTGACTACAGCATTTTATATGTTCCTGTATTTTATAAAGTAATATAAAAATTGACCTTCACTTGAGTTATGTGTGCTTAGAGGTAAAAGTAAAGAATTTTTCCTGTTTGAAAGTAGAATGATAGATGGTTTCACAGCTGTCCAAGCTACTATTTAACTTCTAGTCTGGAAATAAACATTTTCATTTTGCAGTTAATATAGTTCTACTGTCATTCATGAATACATTTCATTTCTAACACTAAACTTTAGGATTGTTTATAAATGTTCACTAAAAGTTTCATAAAATTAATTACAGTGCAGAAGTGTATGAAGAGTCCATTATTATCGCTAGCATAAAGAAAACTGCCAAATGTTATCTCGTCATGCATGCTTTTTAAATAGGATATTACATGTCATAGTTAGCTGAAGTTAATCCTGAATGTGAATTCCCATATAGTCTTTTGAAATTTAGCCTGGTTTCCATATACTTTTTTCTTATTTTGTAAACTGTATAAGATAACTGTGATATTGCTACCAGTACTTAGTAGAAGATGGATAAAATGTGTTTACTACTTAGCCTTTAGTCTGATTATAACTGAGGAATAATACAGGCAGATCAGTTAAAAGAGAACACCATTCAGTACATAGTTGGCCACTGAGGCAATTGGTGCTATAAATATCATACAGTATAACACTGTTAGAGTAGTGTTTCAAATGAGTGTAGGCTGAAATAAGTTTATCTTAGAAGGGAGATTCATCTTGCATTTTTGGAAAAAAATTCAATGTATGCATTTTCTATACCATTATTGAACATCAGTATATTTTAACAGTTGTGCATCACCTGTTTTATTTAATTGCTAAATGCAGCTAGCAAAAATGGCTAGTGATGCTGCAGTGTGCATTGAGCAGTCGTGCACCATCTGCTGTATTTTAATTGTTGACCTCAAGGCTAGCAGATGGGTGATGATAACCGATGATTACCAGAAAAACTACAGTATAAAGTTTGAGCTGTTTCATATACAGAAGTATGACATCTGATTTAAATAGTAACATATAAATAGGCAATTTGAGGTCTGTACTAAGGCGCTTGACCAAAACCACAAGGCCAATAGTTTAGTCCAATCCTCCAGCTTACAGTGTGTTCATGAGAAAGTCACCAAAGCTGTTGTTATTCTAATTTTAAACAATCATAATGTGCAGATACCGGGAGTAACATCTCCTTCAGTAACAACGACAAGGGGAGGATTCAAACCCATAATGCTGGATTTGTAAGGCAGCAGTTCTAATCTCTGACACTGTGTTGCCCACACTTATAATAACAATGACATGTTAATAAAATTGTGGTAAACAGAAGTATGTTTCAATAGGCAAATTTACAAATATTATAAATATTGCATTAGCACTGTACAGGGTGAAGTACCAATATAAACCTAGTAATGCAGTAAAGTTATATAACATTTCTATAACATTTTCACAGCATACAACATTTATATATGCATTTGGAGAGTTTAATCAACATATCTATAAGAAAATGTTTTGCTTGTTTGAATTAATGTGCTGAATATTTTGATATTTAAATTTTATGTCATCTTACAACTATTGAATTATTTCTGGCACATGTTTAGTTTATACATTTATCCCATATCTACATTAGCTTTCTCAAGGCCCTGCCTGTAGTTTATTTTGCAAACATATGCAGTTTAGGTTAATTGGATTAAATAATTTATTTCTCAATATTAGATTAATTAGGTCTCAACATCATTTTGAACAACTTTTATAGGTAGAGGTTGATGGGCTATGTTTGGGTGAATTGGATGTTTTTGCCAAAACGTTATGTTCTTTTTCATGATGTAAATTGCATACATTTCTTACTGTCTTCTAGTTGACAGCTGCTGAGAACAACTGTTAATCATTGGATATGTTTTTCTGCTAGAGTTTTGTGAGCTAAATTGGATGTGTTCTAAATTATTTATTCTCTTGCCATGACTGTGTCATGTGGGCAGAAAAAGGTAGATTTTGTTAACAATTGACAATGCAGTTGAATTACCCTCAGTGTTAGAGAATGAGTTTGAGTGTGTGAGAAGCAGCCCAGACACAGACAGACGGAAATCGTAAGTTCTCCCAACACATGTTTATTTACACTATTTACACGATTCACTTGTGTACAACCCAGTGCCTCTAGCACCAATCCCCCAAAGTCCAGACCTCTCCTTCCAGTGCCTGCTTCCTTCAGGCCGCCTCCACTCTTCTCCACCAAGACTTCGTCCACTCCTCGCCCGACTCCAGTCACTGTCTGAAGGGAGGCGGCCCCTTTTATGCACTCCTGGATGGGCTCCAGGTGCTCCCTGACACTCCTCCGCCGACACTCCCCTGTGTAGCGGAAGTGCCGGCTGCGCACCAGGAAGGACTCCGGGTGTCCCCTTTCTTCTTCCCCCCAGCACTTCCGGGTGTGGCGGAAGTTGTGAGGTCCAGGGCTCTCTAGGCACTGGGGTGCCCCCTGGCGGTGACCACGGGCCCCTACAGGGTTGGGCTTCCAAACCCTGCACCCGTGGCCCCCAACACAACCAGGGCAGTTGCCCCCTCGTGGTCTGGAGGAGGCGCAAGCCCTCCTCCGGTCCTCTTGGGCGTCCCAGCTGAGTACCACCCCCAGCGGTCTGCCACAAGTGCTATTTTCATTAGCAATTGTTGAGCGTCCTAGTTGCACTTTTTATTTACTTTACTAGTCATTTAGCCCATTACAATGACGGGCGCTAGAACAGTAGTGCATAAATATTAGTAGGAACAGTCTATATTAAATGGCAAGGGACTTTGACCTTATTCTTTTTGTTGGTCATATTTTTCTTTCTTTCAGCCTTTCTTTTGTGGATGTTTACTTGCTGAGCTGACCGTTCTTCGTGAGCTGCCGCCGTGTATTGTGTGTCTTTAATTTTCTGTGACAGTAATACTGTCTTGTACGTCCGCTGTCTTGTACGTCCGTAATATACCTTTAATTTTTTTCTGGCGGTAATACAGGTGTGCGCGTCGGTAATATGCCTTTAATCTCCTCTGACAGTATACTTGCTTGTATGTGGCTGTAATATGAGTCACAGTATTGTGTACCTTTAATTTCCTTTCGCAGTAATACCGGTTTGTATTTCCGTAAAACGCCTGTAACTTTCTCTGACAGTAATATTGCGCATTGCACCGTGCCCCGCGCATGCACACTTCACCAGAAGACACACACATGGACACCTGGACGCACACAGGGATTTTATTAAAGAGGATTCTTTTTGGAAAGGTTGAGGATCGTATTGTTATTAAAATGGTCATATCATTATGTTGTCTAGCTAACAACACAGTTTGTGATTCCATATTTTCTTATTTATCTACTGTAGATGTAGAATGTTTTTGCTCATAGCCCCTCTTTGCTAACACATACAGTTAGGTCCATAAATATTTGGACAGAGACAACTTTTTACTAATTTTTGTTCTGTATGTTACCACAATGAATTTTAAATGAAACAACTCAGATGCAGTTGAAGTGCAGACTTTCAGCTTTAATTCAGTGGGGTGAACAAAACGATTGCATAAAAATGTGAGGCAACTAAAGCATTTTATTAACACAATCCCTTCATTTCAGGGGCTCAAAAGTAATTGGACAATTGACTCAAAGGCTATTTCATGGGCAGGTGTGGGCAAGTCTGTCGTTATGTCATTATCAATTAAGCAGATGAAAGCCCTGGAATTGATTTGAGGAGTGGTGCTTGCATGTGGAAGATTTTGCACACAGAAGACTAACATACAGCACTGAATATACAGTTCTGTGCAATGGGAGATAAATAAAATAAAAACAAAACAATGAAACAAACAAATTAATTCATTGATTAACAAATATAAAGATTCAAGGAATACTTTATAACAATGATATTTTTTAAATACCATTTACCTCATGTAGTTTGTAGTGGTGGCTGAGAAAAAATCATAATTACATGTTTTCATAGAGTAGTTACTTATTGAATATTCAAACTCAGCAGGGCTCCGACCAATTAAGGACAATGCTATTAAAAATGCCCATGGAAAAAAGAAAAAAAATTCTCATGTAACTCAAATTGCAGACTCTTAACCAATAATCGGGGGAGAGGCAGATTTTCAAATGAAATACACAGCATTGTGGAAACAACATCTTTCTTGTTTACAGTCGTTGTGGCGCTTTCAGGAAGTAACTGTTAATAATATTTTAGCAAACAAATACACATGTTTTGCATGTTTTGATCATACAAATGGGTATCGGATATGTGGATAATGCAACATGAGTTACAAAAAAAAAACAAAAAAATTTTTTTTAGTTTTTTTCCATGGACTTTTTTTACATCATATGCTGTTGTTCAGAATTGATCTCTGCAGGATCCCATTAAATATTCAATATGTAGTTTCTCCATGAACACAACAGATTCAAATTTTTCTCGGCCACCACTAAAAACTACATAGGGTAAGTAACATTTTAAAAAATACCATTTTTGGGTGGGTTATTCCTTTAAAGAATATTTCCTGTGTAGCTGACTGCATGGTTATTGAAAGTTAAATATGAACAGCTGGAAATCTTGGCAAGCTTTCTAAAAACTAACCGGTGACACCATGTCAAGACTTATTAATCTGAAAGATTTAGAATTTAGTTTGTCTAAAGAAATTATTTTGGCATACCAAAGAAATAACAGATCTAAGCAAATGTTTCCAATAAGTTATACTAAAATTCTCATTAATGTGGTATCATAATGTATACGTCAAGTGTAAAATGTTGAGCGTATTGGTATTGGTCTTTCTCTGTTCATGATTCACATAGACCACCTTATGATTTCCCTATGAGGTTTTGTTCAATCAAAGACTTACTTATCCAAGGAAATAATTATCACAAAACTGAAAGAAAACACAGAAATGTATCTAATAAGATATTCTTTACTTATCATTTGCTTTTTCAACATTTGTTGTAAGTTAATTTTATTGAAGGAATTCCTAGCTGATACAATCAGTACCATTTTGTTTCTTGGGATGTGGACTTTATTTTTGTTGGGCAAAATTTGATCACAGATTTTCTGATACTGAACATATTGTTGCAGTGAGAAACTCTTCATGGCTTCACACTAGTGTTTATTTGAATTTATCTAGGTTAGTGAAGAATACATTTTGTTCTTTTCAAAATATAATGCATATTGGCATTCTTTGAGCAACACAGACTCAGATATAATCAAAACATTTCATTTAGTATATTTAGTTTAGATAATTTGAATTAAAAATCCTGTTTGTACTGTTGCACAGTACAAACACACACAATCCCATTAATAGTAGGCAGTTGGAATTGTGATTTAGTCATTCTTGTGTGTGACATAGGAGAAAACAATAGTGTCCAAAATGAGCCATTCAGACTTGTGTAGAATGTGCAGACTAAAGTCAGTAACTATCCTAGGAATGATAGCCATAACTTAGGAAGTTGTGAGGCAGTAGTGATGCTGTTCAATAGCATTTGATTGTTTTAACAAAATAAAATCAAGTTGAACCAAGGCACATGATTGATTTGCTAACTGAACTTACTTGACTGCCTACCTTCTGTTAAATTTGTTTGTCCAGTGCTCAGGACAATCTCCAGCTTCTTTTTAATTTAAAGCTTATTCTCTTACACAACAACAGGAGTGTGCTTGGTTTGTCGTTTGGAGCTTACTCACCAAATGTTTCTATCTGCATCATTTGTTGATGAACAGACTGTCGTATTGTTAAAGATATGTTGACTTTATTTTGATAAGATCAACAATGCTTCACATTCTAACAGCATACAATTATATAATGCTAGCTATGTAGAAACATCAGTTTTGTATACTAAAGAAAAAGTGGCACTGTCGATTAAATAACCAGTGAAGTTACTCACATCTAACATACTGAAGTATCTACTCCTATAAAGAATGCATTTGATTTTAAATATTAACTAGGGGGCTTCGCCCCCTGCTCGCTTCGCTCACCAACCCCTGTGTTTGGTTTTCCGGATATACACTTTTAAGATTTTTTTTTCTTTGAATTGTTGCTATTTCATTAGTTTCACTTTTATTTCAGAACTTCTGTAAAAACAATATTTGGAATCTTTGGAGTCCCAATATGCTGAATCTTTTAAATGAGGTCAGTGAGACATGTGTTTAATGACTTTGTACCATAATTCAGGATAGGTTTCTCTGTTTGGAATTTCAGCACAGACAAAACGATCTACATCATCAGCAGTTAATATTTTTTTTGTAAAGTAACCAATAAGTGCATGTGAGGTAAACCCTGTTTTTGAAATTCTCTTACTTAAACTTCAAAGTCTTACAATATTTACATACTTCTGACATATCACCTATGTCCATATATTCGATCTCTATTCGCCTTTTCGTTCTTTTTCCGAGTAATAATTTCTGTTTTTTTGTGCTAATGCGATGTTTACTGTCTTTGTTTTGACACAGCCGTTTTTTTCTGCTTTCATATTCTGTATCTTGCTTGGCATGTCTGTCGCGCTTATAAACGGTGCATACGCACAGAAATGTTGCGTAAGAACGTTTCCACGCTCAAATCACGATGTATAAAACCTAAGCTTGGCATAAAGCCACGCACATTTCCACGGTACCTCATACCCTGGCGTACGCAAGTTCTCCGCTCGGTTTTGCAGACTGGCGACACCCAGCGTCAAAGCAGTGCTACTGTTCCTGTGTGGTTACCCTTTCTTTTTCAGATCCACATCCCTGACGTGGCTTTATAAATACACTGAAATTAACCGCATATTGTTTATTAGTTTAATGCATCTGATTTAATTAACCTGCAACAATATAATAGTCCACGGAATGGCCAAACTATTCCAAATACCATAGCTGCTTTAGCGTTGTTACTCTCACTGCACCTTCTTCTTCTTCTTTCAGCTGGTCCCATTAGGGGTTGCCACAGCGGATCATCTTTTTCCATATTACTCTCACTGCACCACTCAGAGAAGCTGATCAGAAAGAGAATTATCAGTATGCAGCATCAAGCACACGCTGCCTTAGCCATGCCTCCTATTTGAACTGCTTCTCACGCGGCAAACGCTTCAAAACCTTTCCTGTACGGACTTCGCGATTCAGAAAGAGTTTCATCCCAAGAGCTCTAAACGCAATCAATCAGTACATCAAGTGGTCCTTGTAGAACTGTTTGTACTTATAAGTACAATCACCTCACTGTAAACTTGCACTACAGTTATAATATTGCACAACCTGAGCCACTTTATAAAGCGTGTATTTACATATGATGACGATATCATTTTAAAGATGAAATGCAGCAAAATATGTTTATTATATTATACAGATAAAACTTTAACTTCATTTAAATAATCTATATTGTTAATAACTAGCAAAATACCCGCGCTTTGCAGCGACGAAGTAGTCTTTAATACCAACATAGCTGAGGTTTTGAATATTTTTTGAAAGGCACTGTAAGCCACTTTGTATTTTTTAAATTTATTTAGGCTTGATTTATAGGTAATGTTTGTGCAAGATTTATGTATATTTTTCAACATGTATTTGTTGTGTTTATTTTTTAAGATACAGCAGCCACATCAATAATAACAATAATAATCATTCAGCTGGAGTAGCACAGTAGACACAAATGCAGACAAATAAAATTGAACAATCAACACAACAATATTATTGCAACTCCTTGACTGCATTGCTAAAAACAATTTAATTCAAAGTCCAAATATAAGTATTTTCGACATGTGTTTACATTAAAACTTACGTCTAAATTTAGTAAATATTATCTTTTCACTACCATTTATGAATTCATTGATGACAATCTTCATGCTTATCCTGGTTCACTAAAAAGTTCTTATTTGAAAAATTTTATGACTTTCTGTATTGAGTGAATGGTGATATTGTGATCTTAGTAAACAGACACAGTAAACAATCATGGATCAATGATTAAAGATTAAGATTATATTTTAATTGCTTCAAATTTTGTTAACATATTGGGCTAGTATGGTTATTTTCATGGATGGTTTATGTCACTGATTTGTTAAGATTCTGATTTTGCAGGCTACTTATTATGATGAGTGTTCAAGTACAGATCCTCTTTTAAGTAACCTGTATCAATGTGTGGTCTCAAGCACATACAGTATGGACTTCTTATTTCAGTTTTTACAATTACAATTTATCTCTAACATCATTCTAGGATTGGGGAGCAGTGCTCTTCCAACTTTAGGACTGGGGAGCAGTGCAGCCAACCCCCTCCCTTTAAAAAAGATGGTGCCTACAGTTATATATTTTTCAATCAAAAAGACCCTGGTCTGATTTGGCCTGTTCCCTGACTGTCCCTTTTCTTGCTAAATGTATAAAAAAATGATAATGCTTTTTTTTCTTTTTCTAATAATAATTAGTATAATTATCTCCTGTACTGTCATCAGTCCACACCTTGAACCTGTCCCAGTCATTCAATACATAAGACACAATCTTCCTCCGGATATCAAAAGTGAGCCTGATATGGCCATGCAATATGTAACACAGAGAATGGAAAAGGCAGGCGCCATCTTCGGGCATGGAAAACACTCGGTAAGTGACAGTTGTTTGATTGATGGTGATCACCTCGATAGACATGTTAATGGGGGTACGGTTGGAACGATAAAGGAAATGCGTACCTGAACAATGTAAACTAAGTCTAAAATACCTACACAATAACTATACTCATAATAAACAAACAATAAAACAGCGGAGAAGCCGTGGATTAAATAAAAAGGCTGCAGTTATCAGTAGGGAGACGTGAATACCATGGCGAAGCAAGGAAGGGAATGAAGAGACCAGAGCGATGGACGGCCTATTAGCGCACTGCATTTGTGCTTCCTTTTCATCGTCCCGGACGAAATAAAGTTGCAAAAACTTGTGTTCCTCAGTCGGCATAGGTAAAAGACTGCCAATCAAGTGATACACTTGTCCCTGGACTTTAAATAAAGGCATAAAATTTCCCTCAACGATTTGGTTAGCACCAAATGATGTCATTTGAAATGCGCTGTTGTACTTTCAACTGTTGTTCAAGAAATGCTCACTTTGAGGATGTTCGCCATTTAACAGGCCCTCAAGAAGGTCAGGAAGCTTATGTAAAGGAGTGAGAGAGACTTTACCACCATTACAGCACAAACCAGGAGACTCGCATTTCCACCTATGAGCTTGACAATACTCACAGTCAACATCCATGGATCCAATGTGTACTATTTTGTTGTTTTCGTATGAGCCGCTTTTCATTATTGGGATCGTACCTAGAAACAGAAGCTCTATTAACTTGTGGATTTGCCTGCGAGTATTTAGCCACAGCGTCTCCATGAACTTGTGGATTTGCCTGCGAGTATTTAGCGACAGCGTGTCTATGAACTTGTGGATTTTTCTGCGAGTATTTGGTGGCAGCATCACAAAGTTGTTTCCGTCTAGCTGCATCAGAAAATGTACAACAACATCTGACACGCCTCCTTTTTACTGTTTTCTCACAGCTTCCGAAATAAGTACGTACATCGGTTTCGGTTAGCGCAGGGAAGCCACCTGCCAAATTTCGTGAAGATGGGGCCATAAATACGAAAGTTTAACATGGCAGACTTTGTCGACTGTTATAACCGTTACGCGTAGAATTTCGAAATGAAACCTGCTTAACTTTTGTAAGTAAGCTGTAAGGAATGAGCCTGCCAAATTTCAGCCTTCTACCTACACGGGAAGTTGGAGAATTAGTGATGAGTAAGTCAGTGAGGGCTTTGCCTTTTATTAGTATAGATAGACTAGAAAAATACCCGCGCTTCGCAGCAGCGAAGTACTGCCTTAAAATTGTTATTAAGAAGAAAAGTAAACATTTTTAAACTGAGGGAAAATACACAAATAATCATTTGTTAAGGATCTCTTTGTATACCACGTTGTCAGTTCGGCCCTCCGGTTGTAACATGACCAAGCTGTGCGCTAAGCTTACTCTTGAGCATGCAACGTACAGTTGGCCATGTGAAAAGCAATCTTGCCTCAAATCAGTGCCATCCTTTTGTAGGGTTTGTCCCGGAGGCTTATTAATTGTTATTGCGAAGCAGAGCCTTAGTGGAAATTGGAGGCGTTTGAATTGAAATGGGAGATCAGAGGGTAAAACGGGGATGCAAGGAATAAAAACTCTCTCCCCTGAGCCACTGCCAGTAAAAATAGTTGCCTCAATTAGGTTCTTTTGCAGACACGTGACCTGAAGTCTCGTGCCATTACAAAGTTTCGGTGGTTGTGCGCAAATCCACAATCGTCTTTTTTGAGCCAAACCTGTTGTTTTCGTATGAGTCGCTTTTTATTATTGGGATCATACCTAGAAACAGAAGCTCTATTAACTTGTGGATTTGCATGCGAATATTTAGCGGCAGTGTCTCTATTAACTTGTGGATTTGCCTGCGAGTATTTAGCGACAGTGTCTCTATGAACTTGTAGAGATCACAATTAGGCCCTAAGGCCGGAGTTATACTTCACGCAACGTGATGCATGCTGCAGCGGACGCTCCTGCTACGCAAGCGTTGAAGTGTTTATACTTGCGCACGTACTTTACGTAAATCTGGAGGAATCCGCCAGGTGGCAGTGCGAGATATTATCACGGTGAGAACATGTTCGGCTTCTCTGTGTTGTGAATTGCCTAGAACACCCATTAAATTCCGATGACACCTTACCGCAATATCTCTGAAAAGGATGTTTATTGATTAAATCCAGGGATGTGTCCATTCCAGCAAGCTTTGAGCACGAGTGAGAAACAATCCCTGGACAATGCCTCGGCTCATCGCAAGGTGAATACAAGCACACACATACACTAGCGTTATTTTAGCGGCACCAAATCCCCAAATCTGCATATCTTTGGAAGGAAACTGGAGCACACTGAGGAAACCCAGCAGGAAAACGTGTAAACACCAGGCAGGAAATATCAGCGACGTGACTCCCTGCAAGACAGCAGCGCTAACGCTCCGCCACTGTGTCACCCCATGTGTGTAATTATTAACAGTATTCATTATTTAAACAAAATTACCAGTTTATTTGTAAAATGTAATATACAGTACATACTTTAATGCTTTTCATCATGAAAGTGATATCAAGTATAAATGTAAGGATTCTAAATGTGCAGAGAGTTAGAATATCATACATTTAATGTGCTCAGTGTGGCGATCTATTGCTGGCGATTCGCTGCTGTCAGTAAGAATTTTAAAACGTATTGTGTCATTACGATTGGGAATATGCGACGCTTGAATATAAAAGCACCATGAATATATCTATATGTCGGCATTTTGCTTCACCACATCGAACCATTTATCAAATATCGAAGCGCGCTCACCGATCTCGTAGGATCCGCAAAGTGGCTTTCTGTCACATGTAGATAGTAAACAGAGACCCTGACGTCACTTTCAAACTTTTAGCACACTGCACCCCCCGACTTTTTGCTGGTACTGCAACTCGCGCACGCGTCGCTTTAATTTCTGAGGACCTGCTCAGAGGACGCATCAAACGAACGCTCAGAATGTGTGGCGGCTATGATGCGGGCACGTACGCGTTCTGAGCGTGAAGTATAAATGAGCCCTAAGGTGCTTTGAAGGGCATAAAAAATTAGGAAATATGCACGTCATGTAACATTCAAGTGTGTTCAGGGACAGTTAATTATTTTATTAGTATATTAGAGGAGCACATATACATATGTTTTTGATAGCACTTTCCAGAATCTGTAGGTAAAAAACGATTCCCAAAGAGGCTCATGTTGGCTGAAATAGCTTTTATAGACACCAGATTCCAAATTAAGTGATGTAACACTGATTGATGTGCTACACTTAGTTGTTGGTCATGCAGAGTCTATGGCTAATTGTAGTTTATTTTCCTTCTTTACTAGGGGGCCCCCTGTTTGCTTCGCTCGCCCAACTGCCATCGCTACGCGCCGTTGTGAAAAGGGGGGCTTGAACGCACCCCAAGGTGACGTGGTCGCTCCTCCGAAACCCCTATTAAACGGTGATACAATGGGAAACAATTACTTTTTTTTTTACCTCCTCTTTGTTCGATCATCTTCTGGCTTGCTGCTGCTGCCATGCCGCATGATCTGCATCTCATGCAGTGCTTCAAACATTTACTAGCCTGTACAGCAGCTGTCCTTTTGTCTCACTGCCTTGTCTCTCTTCTCCCCCAGACATCCTCAAACACTATTCGATCTCTTTTCACTGTTCCGCTATTTCACCGAGTAATATTTTCCGTTTGTTTGCGCTAATGCGATCTTTACTATAATTTTTTTGAGACTTTGGAATTTTCCTACTTCCATTATCTCTAACCTGCTCTGCATGTGTATTGCGCCAACGTTTTTGAATTGTGTATGACGTTCTTCTTTGTCATCTACTCTTTGTCCTTTTCTGGCCCTGGGCGTGGTTAATCTCTTGACACAAAGTCTAGTCTCGCAGGACACGAAAGAATCTTTTGTCTTTCTGAGAAATTCACGTCTTGTCTCCCTGAACAGGTCTTGTCTCGTCCCAAGTTTTTTTTATATAATAGAGAGATATTGCGCAGAAGTAATCGATGGAGAGTTATAATCTCTGTTGAACTTTGTCCATGCACATTCAAGCAGCTAAGGTGATGGTGAATTCCCTGCAGTGTGTGTAGCTCTACTGGTTGTTGAAAAAAGTAGCAAAGAATGTTTATGTTTTAAGATAGACAATTTCAAGAATTCACCAATGCTTTTTAAAGGAAAATTTTTCAAATTTTCAAAATTTGTATAGTGACTCAACTAAGTATTTTTCAAAGCCTGCACAATGTGGTAAGAGTAGAAATTATTCACAACTGATGCATGTAATTTTTAATCATTTTATTGTATTGATAGAATTAATTTTACGCACATAAATCTTTTGGCTGCTGCTGACATATTAAGTACTTGCAGAACCTAGTCTTAATTATAATATTCGTTAATAATTCCTTAAATTTATAAGAATGGGTTAGCATTGGTTTATCCTTTCTTTCATACTTTGTGATTATGGCTTGAAAGATCTAGTATGTGAGCAATCCTACAGTAATAGTCCCTTGAGACAGGACTCAAAATTGGCAGTGAGACCTGTTTGTTTCAGGTGGAACAGGTGAACACCAGCAGTTTATAGATGAATTTTTCTTTCGGCAGAGCTTACAAACTTGCTGTAAGGTAAAATAAAAAACTACAGGCTAGACCTCCAGTTAGTTTGAAGTCAGGAGGTGTGTTATGCATGTGTGTTCACGTGTGTGTGTGTGTGTACATGAGTGCACAAAACATATATAAAACAAATAGAGTATTATTTAATGTTGTCCATCTAGGTGTCCTTCCTGGCTTGTGCTGAGATGCTGCAGAGATAGGCATTTGGCACACCATAACCCTAAGGTGGGTAAATGTTCTAGAAAATGAATGGCTGGTTTTTGAACTCATAATAACTATGGAATCGTTTGGGTCCCCAAGCTGAAAAGAGGGAAGAAAGTTTATCACTGTACTATATTTAATTAAGCACAGCAAATTCAAAAGTTTTCAAGTTCTTGTGTTGTCAAATTCAAAGGTCAAGTGTTAAATACTAGGTGTTGTTTCCAAAGTCATTATCACCCTCTAGTGTTAACTTAACAAAAATACACCTTTTAAATTGCAGTGTTGCATTTCACAAACACCAGTTAAGTGTGCTGGTAGCACAATGACAGGGTCATTGCTCTCGTATATCTTAAGAGTAGGAGTCTCAAACTCAAATTGACTTTGGGCCACTACTGGTATTATAATGTCATACAGGGGCCACATGAATGTTCAAGTACAACAAGAAATAATATTTTTTAAATCTATTTTTACTTCCAATACTAGCATATTTTTTTTGAAAAAGCAAGCTGTATTGTAAATACATTGTTAACTTAAATAAATTAACAAAACTTTGCATTAACCTAACACATGCAATACCTGAATACATTTGAACTTATATTCTATTTCTGTCCAGAAACCTGCCAGTGTTTCTGCTCACACAGCCTTGCCACATTTGCCCTAATGGAGTTTACAGTGGAAAAGTTTCTCACACAGATATGTGCTTCCAAAAAGGAACATTACCTGACTGAACACTTTGGACAGCTCTGGAAAGGATGGAGGTAATTCAGAAACTGTCCAGTCAAGTCTGCTTTTCCCTGTGCCTCTCTGAACTTAGACTTTACCTCACTATCACACTGCAAGTCGATAAGTTCCATTTGGAACAAACTTGGAACACTGTCCACATCAGCTGAAAAGGGGTCTGCAAACAGCCACAAGGTGTTGCGGTGTGACCTAAAGTCAGCAAAACGGTGATCAAATTCCTGCAGTAGTTTTTCAGTAGCAGATGTATATGTATCACTCCTGAATGCTGTGCCATTCTCCACAAGAGATCTACATGTTGTGAAATGAGTGAGATTGTTTGCAGAAAGCTGTGTTTTCTATCATTTCAATTTTGTGGTGAAGGCTTTCACACTTTCATAAGCTGCTGTGATGAGCTGATCAGGGCCCTGAAGCTTCAAGTTAAGTATGTTCAGCCTCTGTGTAATGCCCACTAAGACAGCAAGGTCCATGACCCATTGTGGATCTTCCAACTCAAGAACATCCATTCTGCCATCTGCCATGAAATTTTTCACCTTTGTTCTCAACACAAAAAATTTCTTTAGGATATCTTCTCTGCTGAGCCAGCGCACCTCAGTAAAGTACATCATCGTAAATTGACTCAATTTCTTCTAAAAATGCTCTGAATTGGTGATGCTGTAATCTCCTTGACCTGATGTAATTAATAAAATTTCAGAACAACAGACATGACATGTTCAAATTTTAAGCATTTTTTGCACAGTGCTTGTTGATGAATAATTCAGTGTAAAACTACTGTTGGATCAGCTTTTTCCTCTTCTATTTTTTTGTTTTAACCAACGCTATTTAACCAACGCTACCAATCCATTTTGTTTGCCTGTCATGGATGGGGCTCCATCTGTGCTGATGCCTACCAGTTTGTTCCATGGCAAACCAGCATGCTCAATCGCATCACACAGAAGCTGATATATATCATTGCTTGTGGTACGGCTGTGCATCAGCCATAAATTTAGCAATTCTTCAGTCACATCAAAGTGAGAATTAACACTCCTAATGAAAATCTCTAGTTGAGCAGTGTCGGTTTTGTTGGTGCTTTCGTCAAACGCCACAGAGTATGCAGTAAAAACTTTAGCTTTCTCGCATAACTGATCATTAATGTCATTTGATAACTTGCCTATTCGCTGTGCCACGGTGTTTGCTGATAAGGACATATTTTTGAACAAGCCCGTCTTTTCTGGACACAATATTTCAGCGACTTTTAACATACAGTCCTTAAGAAACTGCCCTTCTGTGAATGGCTTTCCTGCTGTAGCGATTAACTCACTTACTACATAACTTGCTTCCACCGCACCATCAGCATCCTTCTTTGCTTTGTGTAGCTGCGTAGCTAGTTTTCCCCTCCCTCTGTTCTCCCTGATACGTATCATACTGTTCTCTGTGTTTAGTCAAGTAATGACGTTTGAGATTATATTCCTTCAAAACAGTGACTTTTTCTTTGCATATAAGACAGGTGGCATTTCCACTGAATTCCACAAAAAATACTGTAATGTCCATCATTCTTGAAATTGTCTGTGTTCAGCATCCACCTTTCTTTTTGATTTGGAGATATCTTTTTTATTGACAACCAAAAACTGCACATTTGCACCAAATGACAGAACTAAAAGATTTACGTTAATTTGAAATAATTTTTTAATTTAAAATGATTATTTTTAAACTAGTTTGGACTTAAACGAGTAAACGAAGGAAGTAGGCGAAAATAGTTAAATAAATATACTGTTCGTGGCCGTGTACAGGCCGGTGGGAAGGGGACGGGGCCCGGAAATGACTCGCAGGCCAGGAGTTTGAGATCCCTGTCCTAGAGAATTGTTATTATTTTGACTGAAGAAGGGGCCTGAGTTGCCTCGAAAGCTTGCATATTGTAATCTTTTTAGTTAGCCAGCCAATAAAAGGTGTAATTTTATTTTATTGAATAAATTGTGATAATATTGAAATTACAAAGCAGTGGATAAATTCCAAAATAAAAATGACTAATGCTTGAGATGTCTCTCTATTATAAAAAAAAATCTTGGGAGGGAGACTAGGGAGACGAGACGTGATCTTCTCAGAAGACAATTTGATATCCCGCGAGAGATACTTTACCGTCACGTGAGACAATATTTAAAACAAGTTCACAGATATCTAACCTAGCAGCTGTTGGAATGCTTTTGGCAGACACACTTCATGTGCTCCCAACTCTTAAAATAATGACAAGCGACAAGCAGAACACAGAGCTCGCCAGCAGAAGCCAGCAGATGATCCGACCGCTTATCCTTAGTGTGCATTCATCCCCCCCCCTCCCCCCCCCCCAACGTGAGTGGCAGAGACACAAAGTGGCAAAAGGACAGCTGCTGTACAGGTTTTTAAATGATCGACACGCAAAGCAACAAACAGAACACGCAGCTCGCCAGCAGCAGCAGCAGAAAGACAGCAGCTGATCCAATGGCATCTCCTTAGCGTGCATTCAGCTGCCCCCCCTTCACAACGCGAGCAGCATTATACATCTTGCAAGAAAGATTTAACCACGCCCGGGGCCGGAAATACAGGACAAGTATTGTTTTTACAAAAGTTTTAAAGTAAAAGTGAAAAAAATGCATATGTAACAATTCCCATGAAAATAACAATCTCTTTAAATTGTATGTTCGGTAAAGCAATCCCAGGGGTGGGTGAGCGAAGCGAGCAGGGGTCAGAGCCCCCTAGTATTTATTTATAATTATCTATATATTGAAATGCTTATTAAAAATGATTTAGGAATCTGATGTGGTCATTAACTTAGCTGTTTTACCAGAAGGGCAGTTTTCTTGTCCATTACAGTTACACTGTTTTTAACTACTCTGCAGAGGAAATGTGGGTTAGAGAAAGTTGTGAATTATTTGTATTATTTTGAAAATGCTCCAGCAAGTTGGTATTTCTTTTAAGGGATTGCCAGCTACCATAAATTTAAACTGCCTGTGATATACTTTTGCTCATTTATGTAATGGAATGTCTCTTAACAGCAAAATTACAAGAGGGGATTCATCCCTTATGCACTGTTTATAAATAAGACATAAAGAAGCATGAATAGGCTGAAGAAAGCTACCAACACATTAGACAAAAAAGATATAAAGTAAAATTAAACCAACTAATTACCAAAATTTTGGATTTGTTTTTATGAGTTAAGTCATTTTTAGGTGCATTTACATAAAATCACCTATATCTGTGTCAGGCGCTTAAATGACAACTTAAATGAATTTGATCGTCTTTTTCATTAAAATCTTGAAAGAGATTTCGAGACTTAAGCAGGTTTAGAGTAGCAATGGCTGTTTTGTCAATTAAAGAAATGTATTGTAGAAATGCAGTCTATTTACTTATCTGAATTTTATTTGCTTTTTAGCAGCGACTGTGGTATAAGTAATGAAAGCTTCTGCTTTTAGGATCAGTGTCGTAAAATTGTGTATACCTGAATATTATATTTACCCATCATATCAGGGATATACTGTATGACTTTAACAGTAGAATTACCAAAGCCTACGAAAAAACTCAATCTTGCCCACTTTAAATCCCTTAGCACCTCTCCGTCAGTGTCTTTTGTCTTGTAAATGTGCCGATTAAGACAAGCAGCAAGCAGCCAACTATTCCATCCCCCCACTGCCGCAGAACGTGCACAAAGTTCTCCCAGTTCCAGCCGTCATTATCTGGGAGTGAAGTGCTGCAGTTTTAGAGTGGAAATGATAGATCGTTATTTGGAACACATGCATTTTATGTGTGTTCCATTTCTACAATAATCTGTGTAAACACATTGTTAAAACAGAAATGTTTTTCATATCTATACTAATAAAAGGCAAAGCCCTCACTGACTCACTCACTGACTGACTGACTGACTCACTCATCACTAATTGTCCAACTTCCCGTGTAGGTGGAAGGCTGAAATTTGGCAGGTTCATTCCTTACAGCTTACTTACAAAAGTTAGGCAGGTTTCATTTCGAAATTCTACGCGTAACGGTCATAACTGGAACCTACTTTCGTATACTGTATACGGCCATAGCGGGCAGCTCGGTCGCCGTGTGAGGCAGTTGCGTCTTGCATCAGGACTTCTCCCACGTAATTGACTGCCTGCCCATATAAGGCCGTTCTTCGCTGCGGTGTGTTGAATCCTTTCCTTGCTTCGCCAAGGAAGCAGCCTTTTCACACCTTAAACACTGTTTTATTAACGAACGACATATAAGGCCGTCCTTTTTCCTTGCTTCGTCAAGGAAGCAGACTTTTTATTTAATCCATGGGTTGTCCCCTGTTTTATTGTTCATTTATTACGATTGTTATAGTTATTGTGTAGGTTTTATTTAATCCACGGGTTCTCCGCTGTTTTATTGTTCATTTGTTAAGATTGTTATAGTTATTGTGTAGGTATTTTACACTTAGTTTACTGTTCAGGTAACCATTTCCTTTATTTAATCCGCGGCTTCTCTGCTGTTGTTTTAAGGAACTTCGTGCAGGTGCCGCCAAATACGCCATAGCTTAGCATATTCATAAGTGCGGCTGCTGCGAAAATCTGCACGCCTCCCACATAATTGACTAGCTTGCCCATATAAGGCTGTTCTTTGCTGCGGTGTGTTCAATCCTTTTCTTGCTTGCCAAGGAAGCAGCCTTTTCACACCTTAAACACTGTTTTATAAACAAACGACATATAAGGCCATCCTTTTTCCTTGCTTCGTCAAGGAAGCAGCCTTTTTATTTAATCCACGGGTTGTCCCCTGTTTTATTGTTCATCTATTACGATTGTTATAGTTATTGTGTAGGTTTTATTTAATCCACGGGTTCTCCGCTGTTTTATTGTTCATTTGTTAAGATTGTTATAGTTATTGTGTAGGTTTTATTTAATCCACGGGTTCTCCGCTGTTTTATTGTTCATTTGTTAAGATTGTTATAGTTATTGTGTAGGTTTTATTTAATCCACGGGTTCTCCACTGTTTTATTGTTCATTTGTTAAGATTGTTATAGTTATTGTGTAGGTATTTTACACTTAGTTTACTGTTCAGGTACCCATTCCGTTTATTCTTCCAACTGTACCCCTATTAACATGTCTATGGAGGTGATCACCATCAATCAATCAAAGAACTATCACTTACCGAGTGGTGTCCATGCCCGAGATGGCGCCTGCCTTTTCCATTCTCTGTGTTACATATTGCACGGACATATCAGGCTCACTTTTGATATCCGCAGGGACATTGTGTCTTATGTATTAAGTGACTGGGACAGGTTCAAAGTGTGGACTGATGAGGAGATAATTATAGTACACAGGAGCACTATAAGACTGAAATGCTTAAGCCCTTCACCTATGGTTCTGCATGTGAGTTGATGGCTGCCGCTGAATTGTTTGGTTGTCGCTTTCAAGTGTACTAAAAGGGCCAAATATTTTACACCTTTGGAGAACCGTCAATGTCTCTTAAACATCTTAGATTCACAGGTAACGATTTGAGTAGTGGACACTTTGATGTTTATGAATATTTCAACTCTCAAAAGATGCGAAGTTATTGATGAAGCCAGTTGTATGCTTATATCGATTGACACATACCGAATGTCAGTTCAACACAAATCCAGCTCGAGCCGATTATGACAGCAGCAATCCAAGCTGTGAGAACACAGTAAAAAGGAGGCGTATCAGACGTCGTGGTAGATTTTCTGATGCAGCTAAACGGAAGCAACTTTGTGCAACTGCCGCCAAATACTCGCACAAAAATCCACAAGTTAATAAACAGGCTGTGGCTAAATACTCAGAAGCAAATCCACAAGTTCATAGGGACGCTGTGGCTAAATACTCAGAAGCAAATCCACAAGTTCATAGGGACGCTGTGGCTAAATACTCGCAAGCAAATCCACAAGTTCATAGGGACGCTGTGGCTAAATACTCGCAAGCAAATCCACAAGTTCATAGGGACGCTATGGCTAAATACTCGCAAGCACATCCACAACTTCATAGGGACGCTGTCGCTAAATACTCGCAAGCACATCCACAAGTTAATAGGGACACTGTGGCTAAATACACGCAAGCACATCCACAACTTAATAGGGACGCTGTCGCTAAATACTCGCAAGCACATCCACAAGTTAATAGGGACGCTGTCGCTAAATACTTGCAAGCACATCCACAAGTTAATAGGGACGCTGTCGCTAAATACACGGAGGCAAATCCACAAGTTAATAGAGCTTCTGTTTCTAGATACGATCCCAATAATGAAAAGCGGCTCATACAAAAACAACAGGTTTGGATCAAAAAAGCCAATTGTGGATTTGCGTACGACCCAAACATACATTATGAGTCTGACAAAACAGTACACATTGGATCCATGGATGTTCACTGTGACTATTGTCAAGCTCAGAAGTGGAAATGCGAGTCTCCTGGTTTGTGCTGTAACGGTGGTAAAGTCTCTCTCACTCCTTTACGTAAGCTTCCTGACCTTCTTGAGGGCCTGTTAAATGGCGAACATCCTCAAAGTGAGCATTTCTTGAACAATATTCGAAAGTACAACAGCGCATTTCAGATGACGTCATTTGGTGCTAAACAAATCGTTGAGGGAAATTTTATGCCTTCATTTAAAGTGCAGGGACAAGTGTATCACTTGATTGGCAGTCTTTTACCTATGCCGAGTGAGGAACACAAATTTTTGCAAATTTATTTCGTCGGGGACGATGAAAAGGAAGCACAAATCCGCTGCGCTAATTTTTCTGGACTTAACATACCCCTGGTCAAGCAATTACAAAAAATGCTCCATGAGTGTAACACTTACATCCAGGACTTCCACTCCACAATGGACAGTATTTCAGATGATGACAAAGACTTCAAAGTTGTCATTCACGCAGACAAAAAACCATTACATGCACACAAAGGCAGATTTAATAAACCCACAGTGTTGTCATCGTTGGGCAAACGTTCAACAATAGAGATATTGTCTTGAAAACCAGAGACAATAAACTACAACGCATTAAGGAAACCCACAGATCCTATGATGCACTTCAATATCCTCTATTCTGTGTCTATACCTCAAGTTCATGCTACCAGTAAGTTACCTATGAACAAAACCGTCTCTGCAGCAAACTTCTATTCATACAGGCTTATGATCAGACAACATCATGATAATACTATCCTTTTCTTCCAAACTTTATTAAATCAGTTTTTAGTTGATATGTACGCAAAAATTGAATCCGAAAGACTAAATTATATCAGACTAAATCAGAAAAAACTACGAGCTGAAAATTATGTTCACTTAAAAGATGCTATTGACAAAAACGACATTGATTTAATAGAACTTGGTCAAGCTGTGATATTACCATCTTCCTTCACTGGAGGACCTTGCTATATGCACGAGCGTACACAAGACGCAATGACATACGTACGTCATTATGGCCGCCCTGACTTATTCATCACATTTACTTGCAATCTTCAATGGCCTGAAATCACTGAATTTTTCCTTCCACGTCAAAAACCTCACGATCGCCACAACCTTATCAGTCGTGTATTTCATCTCAAGATTTGCAAAATGATAGACTTGCTCACGAAGAGTAACATTTTCGGCTGTACAAATTGCTACATGTACACCATAGAGTGGCAAAAGCGAGGTATTCCCCATGCACACATTCTATTGTGGCTAAAAGATAGGATTAAACCAGCTCTCATCGATCAAGTCATCCGTGCGGAAATTCCTGATCCACAGACTGACCCTGCCCTACACAAAATAGTAAAATCCACCATGATTCACGGCCCATGTGGACCTCATAATATCAACTCACCCTGCATGATCAACATAATATGCTCTAAGAAGTACCCGCATCCGTTCATCTCAGAAACTCAGACTGGAGAGGATGGTTACCCTCAGTACCACCGGCGCGCACCTGCTGATGGAGGTCATACAATTAACATCAAAGGAGTAGATATCGACAACAGATGGGTGGTCCCTTATAGTCCTGTGCTGTCCCGCTTCTTCAATGCTCACATCAATGTATAATTTTGCACTTCAGTAAAATTAATCAAATACATCTGCAAGTATGTTAACAAGGGAAGTGACCAGGCAGTATTTACAATACAAAATTAAAATGACGAAGTATCTCGATACGAAGCTGGTCGTTACATTAGTAGCTCTGAAGCAGCCTGGTGCATTTTCTGTTTTCCCATTCATGAACGTTTCCCTCCGGTCGTTCATCTTGCTGTGCATCTTGAGAACGGACAAAGAATTTATTTCACAGAAGCCAACGTTGCCGATAGAGTACACAATCCACCACAAACCACCCTTTTAGCGTTCTTTGGCCTTTGTAAACACGATGATTTTGCAAAACAACTTCATTATAATGAAATTCCATCATATTATGTGTGGGCAAACAACATGTTTCGTTGAAGGAAACAGGGCAACCCTGTACCAGGACATTCGGGAGTGAAAAAGGATAATGTACTGGGACGGGTCTACACTGTACACCCGAATAACTCTGAATGCTACCATCTTTGACTGCTGCTCAACAAAATCACAGGTCCCACATCTTTCAAATCTCTCAGAACAGTTGATGGTGTCCTACATCTGACCTATAAGTCAGCCTGCAGGGCACTCGGTTTATTACATGACGATATCAACTGGGACGAGACTCTACAGGAAGCTGCTCTGTCTCGGTCACCTCAAAAGATCCGTGAACTGTTTGCTGTCATGTTGGTGTTCTGCCAAATGGAAAACCCTTTAAACCTATGGGAAAAACATAAAGACAGCATAGCAGAAGATATTAGGAGACAGACTGAAAAAGATCATATACGAACAGAAGTCCACCAGTGGTTAAATTTGATCTATAACAACTGTCTACAGTTGCTTGAAAACTACGTAATTGGTATTGGAGGTCAATCTCTTCATCATTACGGTTTGCCTTCACCTTTAACAGAACTGGCACAACTTACGTCAAATCCCGAGTACTTGAAAGAGACATCTTACAACACCTCGCAATTGGCCAATATAGTCACAAATAACGAGCGTTTGCTAAATAGTGACCAAAAGTCAGTTTATGACCAAATCATGAGCAGCGTTGCGTCAGCCACTGGCACGTTGTTTTTCCTTGATGCTCCAGGAGGAACTGGTAAGACATTCCTAATAAACCTTATCCTTGCAAAAATCCGAGCAAAACATAACATTGCCATAGCTGTGGCTTCTTCTGGCATTGCTGCAACTCTTCTAGAGGGTGGCAGAACTGCTCATTCAGCTTTCAAGCTGCCTCTGAACCTCAAGCATACTGAATCCCCCATGTGTAACATATCAAAGCAGAGCAACATGGCTGAAGTGCTGCGACATTGTCAGCTTATTGTCTGGGATGAATGCACTATGGCACACAGAGCAGGTATTGAGGCTTTAGACAGGACCCTCCAAGACATCTGAAACACCAACAAACTTATGGGAGGCTTGACAGTGTTACTGGCTGGAGACTTCCGCCAAACCCTACCAGTCGTGCCCAGAGGAACACGCGCTGATGAAGTTAAAGCATCTCTGAAATCTTCATACCTATGGCCACAAATCAATGTTGTTACTTTAAAAATAAACATGAGAGTTCATTTGAAAGGCGACAAAAAAGCCGAGGAGTTCTCTGCTCTTCTGATGAGTATAGGTGATGGCACCTTCATACAAGAAAATCGTAAAATAAATATTCCTACAAATCTCTGTCTCATCATGAATACCTTACAAAGCCTTCTTCAAAATGTTTACCCCGATCTACGAAATCTCCACCAAAATGACGTGTCATGGTTAAGAGAGAGAGCCATCCTGACACCAAAAAATGACATGACTACGACTATAAACTACATTTTACTTCAAGAACTACCTTCACAACCAAAAACATATCAATCTGTTGATTCAGTTGTAGAAGTAGAAGACGCGGTACATTATCCGATAGAGTTTCTCAACACTCTAAATCCTCCAGGCACTCCTGAGCATAATCTCATTTTGAAGGTTGGGGCACCAATAATGTTACTGAGAAACTTACAGCCACCAAAACTTTGTAACGGCATGAGACTTCAGGTCACATCTCTACAAAACAACCTGATTGAAGCAACTATTTTTACTGGCAGTGCCTCAGGTGACACAGTTTTTATTCCTCGCATCCCTGTTATACCATCTAATCTCCCATTTCAATTCAAACATGTTCAATTTCCAGTAAGACTCTGCTTTGCAATGACAATTATTAAGTCTCAAGGACAAACACTACAAAAGGTTGGCATTGATTTGAGGCAGGATTGCTTTTCACATGGCCAACTGTATGTTGCATGCTCAAGAGTAAGCTCAGCGCACAGCTTGGTCATATTACAACCGGAGGGACGAACTGACAACGTCGTATACAAAGAGATCCTTAACAAATAATTATTTGTATATTTTCCCTCAGTTTAAAAATGTTTACTTTTTTCTTAATTAAAATATTCAGCCAGTATTTCACCACTGCGAAGCGCGGGTATTTTGCTAGTTTTAGTAATAAATGACAAAATGTAGGCATAAACTATATAATGTGTGAAGCGTGAAGTCCAAAGATAAAATAAACACTTTCACAAAAGGTTCAAGGATGCTACAACAGTTTCCGTGGCGCAGCACTAAGAATTGCTGACTTGTAATCAACAGTCCCCCGGTTCGATCCTGACTGCCTCGTATATTTACCATTTTGAGCAGTGAGCTGCTCTTATTGTTAATATTATACAATAAACACATACATTTGGTTTGCGTCTGTAATAGCCGGTGTACATTTATAGTACTTGTAAAAGTTAGCGTTTTTTTTTTTTTAATTTTTATTCTCTCAGTCATGATCACAATACGTACGGATGGAGAGGTGCGAAGGGATTTAAGGTGGGCTGGATTTACGAGTTTTTTTGTAGGCTTTGGTAATTCTAGTGTTAATATGCTTGGTATGTTGGCATGAGTGCTTAATGATCCTCCAACCAGGCACTTTTGAGTTCCTTCTACAAATAAACAGATTTCAAATAACAGATTTTAGTCTGTTTATCTGGGACTTGAAAATGCAACTTTTTATGTTATTATGAATATTAAAACTAGACAGGAAATAACTAGTAATATACTGTGTCCTCATAATTTTTATTAAATGATGTTATATACAAACACAAGTGAAATAATCAGCCAATACAGAGCAAAGGTAAGAATTTCATAACATAGAAGGATTTTATAAATCTATAACTTCTTTTGAGTCTGACTAATTAACACCTGGAAAACAGTTTTTTACAGAATACCGATGAACACTTATATACCTAATCTAATACTAGTACAATATAACATTCATGAAGCTTCCCTATGCTGCCCAAATTAAGTGTTTTGTCTTGCTTGTGCAACCAGTCTTCATCAGTGTCATAGTACTTCTCTCAGAGATAACCTTTCTGATTGAAAGACAGGTGGTAGTCACACAGGGCCAATTCTAAAGAATATAGTGGGTGTGGCATCTTTTTGGATTCAGTTTTACACAGCAGGCTTTGCAACTCATGGAATGTGATCAGGGGCATTATTGTCAAGAATAACAGGCATAACTGACAGCTTTTCTTGTACTTTTTCCATGATTGACTGCCTCAAACTCTATAGCAAATCAGTACAATACTAACTAGGCCTTTTGAAGTATGCAATTAATGTGGTCTACACCAAATATTGCCTATGATCCTGACAGGACCTTGACCTTGCATGTTCTTTGGTGTTGAAGAATCACCATGTATGCATCATTTTGATTGGACGCTCAGTCATAGTGATATATCAAAGTTTTATTGGCAGTTTTGAAATGGCTTCTTAAATTTCTCTGAGTCTAAATTCATTAGATTGAAATTCATCTTGGAACAATGGATGTGATAATGTTTAATTTCAGGACTTAACATTCTAAGAACCTAACATCTTTAAACCTTGTTAATGTTTAATTGTTCATGAAGAATGAAATTCATCTCAGACACCATTGTTCTTCAGTTCTCCATTACAATTCAATCTATGGTGACAACATCTTATTCTGTTGATGATACTGAAGGCCAGACAGACCTTGGGTTATCTCCAGGAGATGTCCTGCCACAATGGAATTTTGCAGCCTGTTTCCTGACTGTCACATATAAAGAGGACTGGTCTAAGTTGTCTAGGCAAGAATGATTCTATGTAGACTTTTTCTCTAGCATTCAAAATTCAATGATAGCATGATACCTTTTTTTGTGTTTGTTGACATCAATGCTGACATAGTTCTGACACAAAAAACATAAACTATAAACCACAAACATAAAAGAATTTTAATTCCCATAGTTTAGTAAATGGTATAGTCTTTGTCAATATGGTGGAGGTTAGATGGAACATCTTTAGTTGCAGAGTCATTGAGAAATAAAAGAGCATCCTTTGTGTAAATATAGTAGATGTAAAAGACAAAATAAGGATCTCAAGGCAAATCTGGAGGTACTCCTTCGCCGGATGTGTTTGTCCATAACTCTACCTTTTTTTGGATGTTTAAAACACAATATTTTTAGCCCATCAAATCCACAAGCAGGAAGTCTGCAATACAATAACAGCAATTACCAACACAGGTGGAGATAAAATCACATAAAAATATAACCCACACACTGCAAGTCCTTATATTCTACTCAGTCTAAAGAAGATAAGACACAATCTAATGAGTTTCTTTGACTCATTACAGATACTACAGCTAGATATACTTATTGCTGTGGAACTAACTAGATAAACCTCTGACACTCTCAGAATTACTAGATGCTATAAACTCACTTCAAAGTAAGAAAGCAGCCGGCTCTGATAACTACCCATTGGAATTTTATAAAAAAATTCAAATAAGTTAGCTCCAGTAATATTAGCAATGTTTATTGAAGCTAAAGACAAAAAAATTCTACCTCAGACTTTTTGCCAAGCATTCATTTAATTCATTCTCACTCCTGAGTAATGATGTTAGGATACTCTCCAAAGTTCTTCTTAGAAGGACTGAGAAAGTGCTTCCTTCTATAATATCACAAGACCAAACCGGATTTATTTACCCATTAAATCTAATACCCCAGAGATCTTACTAATTAAATCTAACAACCCAGAGATTTTACTATCTTTTGATGCAAAATAAGCATTCGATATGGTTGAACAGGACTACCTGTTCACCACATTAAACAAATTTGCGTTTGGCCCAAACATATGTGCATGGGTCAAACTAGTCTGTACTAGTCCAGAAACCTCAGTTCGTATTAACAATATTATTTCAGACTACTTCAAACTAGAATGTGGTGCTTGACAAGGAGGCCCCCTATCACCATTGGTCTTTGCAATTGCCACTGAGGCCATTGGCTCTTTACTTTTGAAATTCAGCAGAGATAAAGGGGATTTTCAGAGAAGGGCTTGAACAGGAAATATCAATATATGCACATGATATGGTACTGTATATATCTGACCCACTAAATTCTGTGCCAGCAGTTCTAAAAGCACTAGCTGATCTGGACTCAAATTAATTTGAATAAAAGTTTACTTTTTCCAGTGAACTCACTAGCCCACAATATTAGACAGGACTCCTTCCCATTTATCTTCACAGATGAGTTTAAATATCTAGGGCTAAATATCACAAGTAAATATAAAGGTCTTTTTCAACAAAATTTTGCTGTCTGTTTGGAAAAAATTAAACAAGATGTGAATAGATGATCCACCCTCCGTGTCACATTAGCAGGGAGAATCAACACTGTTAAGATGAACATCCTTCCCAAGCTTCTTTTTCTCTTTTAAACAATCCCCATATGTATAAATTTTTTAAAGAAATTAGATTCAATCATAACCACATTTATTTGGAATTTGAAACATCCACTCATCCAAAGGGTGACCCTAAAGCAGAAGGGGGCATGGCCCTACCTAACTTTCAACTTTATTACTCGACTGCAGATATGAAGGCCATAAAGACCTGGGGCTTCATGTATAAACGTTGCATACGCACAAAAATGTTGCGTAAGCCCGTTTCCACGCTCAAATCGCGATGTATAAAAACTAAATTTGGCGTTAAACCACGCACATTTTCACAGTAGCTAAATGCTTGGCGTACGCAAGTTCTCTGCTTCGTTTTGCAAACTGGCGGCACCCAGCATCAAAGCAGTGCTACTGTTCCAGTGTGGTTTCCCTTTCTTTTTTAGATCCACATCCCTGACGCGGCTTTATAAATACACTGAAATTAACCGCATATTGTTTATTAATTTAATGCATCTGATTGTAATTAACCTGTAACAATATAATGGTCCAGAGAATGGTCAAACTATTCTAAATACCTTAGCTGCTTTAGCGTTGTTACTCTCACTGCACTTTCTTCTTCTTCTTTCAGCTGCTTCCATTAGGGTTTGCCACAGCAGATCATCTTTTTCCATATTACTCTCACTGCACTACATTGGCCCTAGTGTGTGCTTGGTGTGTGGGTGTGTTTGTGTGTGTCCTGCGGTGGGTTGGCACACTGCCCGGGATTGGTTCCTGCCTTGTGCCCTGTGTTGGCTGGGATTGGCTCCAGTAGATCCCCGTGACCCTGTGTTCGGATTCAGCGGGTTAGAAAATGGATGGATGGATGGATGCACCACTTGGAATATTTATATCACTGTTTCAGAGTGAGGAATCACAGTTCTACAGCAGCTGATTGGAAAGAGATTATAGGTATACAGCAGCAAGCACATGCTGCCTCAGCCAAGCTGTCTATTGAACTGCTCTCATACGGCAAACACTTCAGAGCCTTTCCTGTACTGAACTCGCAGTTCAGAAACAGTTTCATCCCAAGAACTATAAACGCACTCAATCAGTCCATCAAGTGCTCCTTGTAGAACGCTTTGTACTTATAAGTACAATTACCTCACTGTAAACTTGCTATACAGTTATAATATTGCACAACCTGAGCCACTTTATAAAGCGTGTATTTACATATGATGACAATATCATTTTTAAGATGAAATGCAGCAAAAAATGTTTATTATATTATACAGATAAAACTTTAACTTCATTTAAATAATCTATATTGTTAATAATTAAACATGTAAGGACACGGTGCTACAGTGCTAGCGAGGAGCTGGCGCTCTGTTCACGGATTGTTCCTGCCTCGCACTGTATTCTTGCTGGTGCTGGTGCGACACTGGAAGGATCGATGGATAAAATAATTAAACATGTACTACGAAGATATTTCAATGTTCCTTAAAAGTTTTGAAGAATTGGTGTTCTAAGCTTACAGATGGCTTAACGTCTATTACAGAGCTGATTGTGTGGCGATTGGGTATTTGGAGAAAGAAAAGGAAGGACAGGAATTATTTCATCGAAGGTCGCGCAGCAAGCATCTTGCATGAGGCAGTAACAATCACTGTGTTCCCATGTTTAATAACATGCTTTAACTCCTATCATCATGAAAATTATATCAGTATACATCTCAGAATTTTAATTATTCATAGAGCTGTAATATCACGAATGTAATGGATTCTGTGTCCTGTCGGAGGAAGAGAAAGCCCATTTAAGAAGCATGTAGTGATGAACACACATAGAGCACATAGAAGAACACATACAAAACAAAGCATTTAACGTGCTACTTTAGTTACGATGGGATTTGAGAAACTAGTAAATTAAACGATTTTAAGATGAAGTTTATGATGTTCTACTTTAATGACAAAATAAACTACGTGATTAAAGTGGAAATTTCGAGATTAAAGTTGACATTTTGTGCTTTTTTTCCCACTGTGTGCCTATTTTTTTTCTCTATATCTTAATAAGCTTTCATGTGACACTCAGATGGTGGGCTACGACTCTCCTTTTCACGGCGACTTTGATAACTGACAACTTCTTTTTTATTTCGGGCACTGTACGACTTTGTGAACTTGAGCTTTCGAGTTTCTCTGACACTTTATATCACTTGATCAACTTCCTTATGTTGTTTATACCACTGTTTAAACCAACAAATAGTATGTTTTTCCTTGCCTCCACTTGGTATTAGCTGAAATTCTTTTATTTCCCCCTGTGCTTTTGCCATTGCCTTTTCACAGAACACTGATCTTAAGGGCTATTTATATTGATTTGCATATTCAAAGAGGCGAAATTCCAGGAGGAGTTTGGGGAGTAGCAGCAGGCGCGTGCACATGCGTCACTTTTCACACTGACCCAGGATTTATGGAGCGGAAGAACGTGGAAGTTGGCGAATGCACAGATTTATGCATCTGGATTTTTTTGTGCATACACACATTTCCGCTTTTGTCCTTACGCCATGTTTTAGTGTGAATTCTACGCACGGCATTATGCATGAGGCCCCAAGACATTGACACAAATTGATGAACATACACAAGCCTGATCTACAGCAGAATTAAAGTCTTGTAGTATTTCTTTATATTCCCTACTGTGTGCTTAAGTAATTACAAACTATTGCCAACACAGTAATAATCCATTTGCCCTTCATTCACTCAGAATATGGAACCAATGCAGGAAGCACGTTAAGACAGAGAAGCTCTTATTTTTTGCACCTCAACATGACAACCACTTGTTTCCACTCTCTCAAACATACATAGTATTTAATGTTTGGAAAATGTCTGGGATTAAACCATGTACAGACTTGTACATATGTTTTTGCATCCATTTTTAAGTCAGTGGGTAGCTGATGTCCTATACTTTTTGAAATTGGAAAAAAACTAATTCTTACTCAGAGGATCTGTTCAAAACATTTTTAATATAACAATAACATTTTAGAATTAGCTTCTATATCGGGTAAAATTATACTCTTCCTCTCCTTGCTGCTTTTAAAAATTGGCTTTGTTGGCTGGCTCTCCTCTCTTTCTTTTGGTTAGGAGTTGAATTTTGGTTTTGTTAAGTTTGATTTGATTGTTTGGGTTATTATTTGCTTTTAATTAAAATAAATAAAAAAACACAATATTACAATAGTGATGAAGAACTTGGAAAGATCTTTAAACAATGCCATGCAGTCATGCCTTTGTTGCATCTCTGTTATGATAAATGACTTATGTTGTCTAGGGCAAAAATAGAATTGAGAGTTACAAACATAAAGTTCTATCAATCTTTAAATTTCACAGTGCAGAAATGAGAAATGTGAAATGTTTTGTTAAAATAGGTAAAATTAAAAGAGCCCTATGATTATTCATATTCATATCAGATGAATCATCTGCTTTTTTTAGGTAGAAGAAATTAGCCTGTTTTCAGACAGCTGAATTAGAATTTAAAACTGCAGATAAATAAGAGTATTATTTTATACATAGCCTTCTTTACAATATTTATGAAATATGGATCCTGGTCATTGTGTCCAGCAGACTCTTAGCCATTTGGTTTCACAGAACTTCATGTACATGAAAAGGGAAAACACTATGAGGGAAATAGCTATTTTAATTTATGAAATTTCACTCAGTTAAAATTGTAAACCCTACATTTTTATTTCATTAATAAGGATTTATATTTAATTTGTAGAGTTCGGAAAGGCCATTACTTCTTCTTCAGTTCAGCTACTTCTGTAGGTACAGTAAATACAGTATATTCATTTTTTAATCATTGTCTTTAGAAAGTGAATGTCTTGAGTTGAAAAAACTCAAAAGCATCATCAATATTTTAAGCCACATATCTTAACTTAGTTTGATCTTCTTCAAGCACTGCTACAACAGGGAAATATATGTTTATAGAAGCTTAAAGCAATGATATTATAATTACTTACATCCCTTGGGAATATGCTTAGAGTGAAATATTTATATATTCTTTTAGTATATGTAATAGCCAATGATGTTTGGCTGCCAAAATTTAAGTGCATGAACCGATTCACTATTGTTTGTTTATAAACCTCAGTTTTTTAGCAAATAAATTTGGTATAATCCAGCATGCTTTATTTTACATTTAAAAATGAACTTTTCTCTTGTTCTTAATAAAAAACGTTTTTTTTATTTTCTCTTATTTATGTACAATATTTTAGTTGATGTCTCATAATTAGGAAAAAAAAGTTTGTAATTGACTAACATTTTTTGTATGTTAGATTCAAAGCTTTTAATGTAAAGAAGGCAGACTTTCAAGAATAAAGTAGTTATATTAAGTAATAAGTGCTCCTGAGAGCTGTGACGTGTTAGAGGTCGATAAAGGGCATGCAAGTTAAAATTTTGCTGCACTCTGTACATGTGAACCTAATGACCATGCAGTATAAATCTTTAAATCACATAACTCTTTAAATAAATCGGACTTAGAAGTCAGTCAGTCATAGTTCTGATTGACAATTGGATTAATTTTTGAACTGCACAGTTAAGATTACAATTGTGTTAAAAATCTGCAGTTTAATTGGCCAGTGATGGAAGTTGACCCATGATTGTAAAGGGAACATCCAAAAACGCACTGTTAAATGACAACTAGAGATGTTAAAATCCCAAAAAAATTTGCCAACCATTTTTATAAAGATTCAGGAAAGTTAAGTGTTAGGTTTTGCAGTGTACTATCTCTAGCATAAGTGCTGTGAGTCGTTTCACATGCATTTTCTCCTCATGTTTTTCTCATGTGTTTATAGGTCTATAGGGTCATCATTGCTGTGGGTGTTCCCAAGTACTTCCTCTACTTGCAGTCAGGCATTGGTGCAGTATCAGTTTTTACTTGGTACTACCAATATGATAAAAACTAATACTGTAACATTTTTGTAATTTTGCTTTTGACTTTGGGACCAAACTATCATTTCTTGTGACATTCCTAGTTCCACGACAGTCATTCACTTTCTACCAATCAGGCTGACAGATGGCAGACTTTTTATGTTCAACCTTAAATATTTCGCATGTATTTTTTGTGAAAAGGGAAATATCTTCTTATTTTTTTCTAACAGAAGATTTTGTGTGCTTTTTTGTACACTTCCTGGCTTATGATATCAGAGCCTGAATTTAAATCTAAAAGATGAAAGGGAATGATTATCCTAGAACAACAATCTCTGCTTCCCCTGGAAGACATGTTCCTCAAATACTGTGTCTGGAAGGTCTGCTGCATGGTGCAAGACCCTTATCACCCATTTCATGAATTTGTCATTCATTTGCCATTGGGAAAAAGATACTACAGCATCAGAGCCTCTGTCATGTTTTGTCATAGCTTTGTTCTCCCAAGCTGTCAGACTCCATAACATAATGTGGCCCTCCTATGATTTTCCATCCAACCTTAACATCTTAGGTCACAATCTCTTACTCCAGTATTTGCACTTTATCTATCATGTCAAAAGATCAGTCACTGAACTGATCTGTGGAAATTTCATTTAAATGGGTTCTTTACTAAATGTTTAACTGTGGCAGTTAACTGGACTGGCATATTGCTTATTTACATAGTATGTTGCATAGTTTTGTCTGTTTCTGCATAGTGTCTTATCTTATTTGCACTATGTATGTACTCTGTGAGCCTTGAGATTTGTCATTTCCTGTCTCTTTATAGGTGTATATGGTTGGGATGACAATAAGGTTTACTTTGACTTTGGCTTTGAAAAGAAATAGCAAGCTGATAATATCAAATTACCCATATACTATACTGTGCAGTTTAAAAATGGCATGACCAGAAAAAATTAAATGACAAATTCTGAAATCTCTGAATGGGTAGTCGTCAAAAGCTAGAAAAATCAAACAAGTCAAAGTACCAAAGTCCAACATGTAAAACAAACCTCTCAGAAGTTCTGGCTAAAAATGTTGTAACCATACAGCCCTCTTTAACAATCAACCATTAACACAGTGAAAGTTTTGTTTACAATCCAAAATTATGGACAATGTGTAGAGCATGCGAACTAGTGATCTCAAAGGAGGCAGCTTTTTGTTATCAATGACCTCTTGCTAACAGTAATAAATGCACAAATTGGCAGTGCATTGTAGAGTTAAATTGTGGTGTTAGAAAATAAAAATAGTGCAAAAAATGTTGAAACCTCAACAATTGAAATTATCATAATATGTACAGTATAACTTTTTTACAGCCTATAGTCAGAGTGTCTTGATTGAAGCACTCTTCATCAGAATTAGAAAACTGTGTATAAAAGTATGAACACAGATATTATCAGACTATTAAGGATGGGTGCAGAATCAACAAATCAGTTTTCTAAGTGGTAAAAGATAATTAAAATTATATTTAAAAAAAAAAGTTTAAGCAGTCACAAAAATATAGCAGCATTACAAGGCACAGAATTAATTTATCCAGAAACTGTTTTCAGTTCAAAGCATTATTCCCTTTATTATACTTACATACTAAAACATCCAACGTTTGTATCACTATAATGAACTGGAGACATTCATTATTGTCTCTTTCTTTATTTCATCCAAGCAACAACGGTATTAAAAAAAATTTTTTTGATTTGCAGTTTTCATTTTAAAGGACAACCTAAATTGAGTAATCTCTCTGGTGCTGTTAATGTTGCACCAGCTAATGTCTCTAGCAGCCGATCAGCAGATTATTTTTTATGTTTAGTGTTTTAGCCTGCCTGGTAGAATATGTCTAACATGTAAAATGTTCATTGCTACTGTGACCCCATTGGGCACTTACTGTATATCAGTTTAGATCACCACCAACACTGGAGAAAGAATGGAAGGTGTGTAACTAATTGCTGTTCATTGATAATGAATGCAATGATATTTCTGCTCAATGCAAAGGGTGTGTATTTAACCGAGGACTAGATTAATGCACAGAAAATACTGTTAAAAACTCTATAAGGACCTTAACAGGATATTGCTGAAATCACAGAGATGATGTAAAAGGAGTTACCACTAACAAAGGGTCTTGACTCATTTAATTCAGGTAATGATGGTTTCTTTTGGATCTTTCCTACAGCTTCACATTTGACCTTATACAACTCACCTCAACATACCTTTCCTTCCAAATGGTCTGTAGTAAGCTCAAACAGAAATGCCAAATGCAGTTCACATTCTGAGTGTTTGACAGTAAGATAAACGACCATGTTATGACTGTTTCAAAGCAACTCACTGTCACTTAATGTTAACTTTTAGACTTTTTTTAGACTTTGCAAATCATTCAAGATCTTCTGTGAGGTGGTTTTCATATCAATAACAAGAAAGATGGGTGCTATTCAGCAGAATCAATACAAAGAAAAAAATATCTAATCGTCCAAATTAATTTGTGCTGGTAAAGAATATCATTATGCCATTCTGTATGCAATATGACAATTTTAGATTGCTCACTTATGCCATCTTCAGTGGAAGATATGCAGTTGCAGTGTGAGAACTGTTGTGTTCGTTTAGTTCTGCATGACACGGTTGTGTGTAAAGAAATATTTTTTCTTTCCAAAATACTTCCTGTTTTCAGAATAAACAGATCACAGTTTTTGTCCCATCATTTTTCTCTTTGTATTATATAGCAAATTTTCCTTCCATGAGTTTTTGTTAATCCTGTATTTGCAATTGTAATAATATTTCTAGCCTATATTTCTACTATTGCACACCTGAAAGACATAGATTAAAAAGTAAAATAAAAATCTGAAAACATTGTTTTTACTGCTAAACCAGTTTTTTTTTATTTAACAAAGTAACAAAAGAATCTCTATCCTCCTAACAAGGCCTCTTTTTAGAATGCAGCTTCTTCACCTTATCTGGTAAAAATGACCAGTCACAAGCCAAGTGACATCCACTCCTCGAAGTACCATCTAAATACCCCAACTTGAACAAAGAGCTATAGCTCAATGATTGGCAGCCTTGATGGACATAACTTTGCTCCAGTAATCAATCAAAAAGGATAGGCTTATGTGAACCCAAGAAACCAATGACAAGATGTCTATCCTTACTTTTAAAAATCCTTATAAACCCTAGATCATGGCTTCTACCATCAAGCCCATTGCTCAGCCATGTCCATAACTTCTGGTCTGTAGAGCAGAGACTCCATAGGCTAGGGTGTTGCTGTAACTAATTGTAGAGCAATCCCTTATACTCTAAAGGGTAACTGTTGCTGGACTGGAGAAATGGAAGACCATAAAAAGAGTTGGATGAGGGGTGCTGTTAGTTCAGACCTTGCTAAGATAGAAAGTAACCCCATAAAGGAAGACTGTACATAAAAGCTAAGTGTTAGCCTTGATAACAAAGGGAGCTGACTGACCACCAGCTGACCCAGCAGGTGTAACTTTGATAGCAACCAAGGACACTGTGTGTAAAAACCTCAAAGAGAAAAGTGCAATACCACTTACAACCAGAAGGTGCAACCAAGGTGGTGAAGGAGAAGAGCTCTAGAACAAACAAAGAAAAGCACACTGAAGATTCTTTCATGTCTCTGGGGAAAGCCAATCATGAAAGGAACAAAGCCTCACTTTAATCAAACCATATGTACACCTATTTTGTTTCTGAGAGGTAGTAATCGTAACTTAGTCATTAAGATAAAAAATGTATTATGGTATTGGTGTCACTGTAACTGAAAGGAAATAATAACTAGCTAAGCAATTTATCCATCTTTACCACAAGAACTGAAACATCAGAATTCATAAGTCATGTGTCTTTTTCTATAGGAGAGAATATCACATTACGCAACTTTTGTTGTGGGCTATGTTAGATTTGCCAACTGCAGTTGACGACCTTGTCACTGCACCATGTCAAATTACATGAATCACAGCTCATATCACATTTATCGACAGAGCACTGATCACATTTATCGGCCGAGCATGCTGCCTGATGAAGCCAGTACTTTACGAAGTGTTAACAGCTGCAGCTAGTTCAACAGCAATCTCTGCCCTTTACGACCAAAGAGAAAATCAAACATGTTTGATTTCATCCTAGCCAATCACAGACTAGTTGGTCTAAGTCATTAGTGTGTCACATTAGGCTTCACTGGAACGCACCACTGACTGCCTCCAACTAGCTAAGATTTCATAAATGAAGGATAAAACTGAAAATCTCAAGAAAAGTAATCTAATTTGGCATGAGCTTAAAAAAATGTGTAATTTCACATTGTTATCGACAATGAAGACCACAAAAAATCTTTATACTGTCATAATTTTATGTTTTATTTTGTTTATTATTGTCCTTTGTTTAATATATATATAGATATATATATATATATATATATATATATATATATATATATATATATACTAGTCATTTAGCCCGTTAAAATAACGGGCGCTAGAACAGTAGTACATAAATATTAGTAGGAACAGTCTATATTAAATGGCAAGGGACTTTGACCTCATTCTTTTTGTTGGTCGTATTTGTCTTTCTTTCAGCCTTTTTTTGTTGATGTTTACTTGCTGAGCTGACTGTTCTTCGTGGGCTGCCGCCGTGTATTGTGTGTCTTTAATTTTCTGTGACAGTAATACTGTCTTGTACGGCTCTATTCAATAAGGGCGCGTAGATAATTTAGTTCAAATGGCTCTGGAATATGTGAAGAGCAACAGGTGCAGATCTTTATTTACGCGCGCCTTTATTCGCTGCGCCCAATTGAGGTCGTCCTTTTGAGGCTCACCTTTTTGTGCGCGCCCTTATTGAAGGATGCCTGTGCGCGCCCTTATTGAAGGATACCGTCTTGTACGTCCACTGGCTTGTACGTCTGTAATATACGTCCGTACGTCTGTAATATACCTTTAATTTTCTCTGGCGGTAATACAGGCGTGCGCGTCGGTAATATGCCTTTAATCTCCTCTGACAGTAATACTGGCTTGTATGTGGCTGTAATATGCGTCACTGTATTGTGTACCTTTAATTTCCTCTCGCAGTAATACTGGTTTGTATTTCCGTAAAACGCCTCTAACTTTCTCTGACAGTAATATCGCGCATAGCACCGTGCCCCGCGCATGCGCACTTCACCAGAAGACACCCACACACGGACACCTGGACGCACATAGGGATTTTATATATATAGATATACTGTATATATTATGATAATTACGTGATCAGATTAATTCATTTCTAATGATAGATAGATAGATAGATAGATAGATAGATAGATAGATAGATAGATAGATAGATAGATAGATAGATAGATAGATAGATAGATAGATAGATAGAATACACTTTATTTGTTCCAAGGGGGATTACTTTTATATGTACTTTTCCTTTCTCCTAGTGACTTACAGTAACACTTTTCATGAATATTGCAGTAAACAAGATGGGCCTCGTTGGATATGTTTTTTTGTAAAGCTAACTCTTATTTTGTGCATTGTTCTGTTTCCTTTCCAGAAAGGCGTCCATTTCAGACCACTCTGCACTCCTTCTCTCAGAATACTGGCTTCATATGGAGAACACTGACAGAAAAGTTAAAATCTGCTTGTAGTTTCCTGCTTGGGTTATGGTTCATCAAGGGGCCATACATTTACATTGCCCGATTAATAAGAAAGTAAGTTAAGACTGTTATCAGGAATCTGAAGACAGAAGATTTGCAACAGTGTAATAGTGTTTTTAGCTTATAAATACATTATGTTGTATGTAAGGAAAAGAAAATTGTGTGAAGTGAGGCTGGCTGTTGTTGACTCACAATCACAATTCTCACTGCAGATAGTGCAATCAAATAACAAAAACACTAAAAAGCAACACGTAAACACCTTCATGGTCGTTCCAAGTATACCTTCTGGCATTCCACAGTTGTTGGGGATACATGTAATAATCATAGCTCAGTCATTCTCTAATTAGTTAGCACAATCAAATCACAACTACACTGAAATAGAAGCATGTAGACACAGCATAAAGTTGACTGAAACGCTATATTTGTTCTTAGAATAATTGAGACTGTGATTGTGAGTCACCAACATGTAGCTCTGCTCCAACCAGTGGATACCAGAAAGTATACTTAGAATGACTATGAGGACAATTGGGTGTTAGGGTTAGTTGCACAGTCACAGACATTCTCACATCGGATAGTGATAGTATATTCATGTGCCTTATTTCAGTCAGCTTGTCATTTGGCTTGCTCACATATCTTCTGGTAATATCTTTAAACTTCTTGCCTTGACACAAAACTGGAAGTACTTTTGCAAGAAAATGTAAAAGTATGTATTTTGAACTTTCCTCTCACCATTTTTTTCCTATTAAAAGAAATCTTCCATAAAAAATCCTTTTATCAAAAAAACAATTTTCACCATTTTTTCTTTTAATTTCCTTGGCATTAACCTGACTCAGGCTCAGAATTTCATGCAATTACAGTTAAGACCAACTCAGATTCAGAGTGATGTGTAATGATCCGCTTTATAGTGTTAAGCCCAAATTATGCTTGGGACAGAATTCTGCTGCTATCTAGTGGATAAATTAGCATCATGCTGCAAAAAAACACGACCATGGTATGGAAACCAAAAACTCAATGGCAAACTAAAAGACATTAAGCCAGTTTCAGAACTAACTGAAGCTGAACCATTGCTCAAATCAAACAATATCAACGACAGTGTGAACTAATCATCAGATATTGACCCAGACAGTGAAAATTACACCTATTCAGTAGATTCCAACCTGCCAAGTTTTGGTGATGTTCGTGTTTGTTGTCAGCTTCACTCTCCTGCTAACAATTCTTCACCTCTTTTTTGCTAATTTGTGGAAACCTTGATCTAAAGGTGTCTGTTCATCATGATTATCTGCACTATTTACAATTTTTTGAAGATAATCTGGTGGAGAAAATAGTTCTTGAAACAAACCTCTATACTGAGCAGTGTCAAAAATCCACAGAAAATCATTTACCTTTCACAGTCACTGCCAGACTGTTACTGCAGTTGACATTTGAGTTTTGCTCAGTTTCCTGAAAACCAGTCCAGAGATGGTACTTCCCCACAAACCAGACCCATTGTTGCAGACAACGTTATGAGTGTGTGTCATTTTTCACTCATTATGAAATACTTGCATTTCACTAATAACCTCGGTAAAGCCAATCACCTATCACTGAAACTGTAAAAGCTGTGGGATGTGTATCTAGCTATTATTGAAAATATGCAGCAGGTGTATATTCCTGATCATGACATAAGTATTGATTAAAGTCTCATGGGTTACAAGGGAAGGCTCTCATGGATAGTGTACAATGCAGCCAAATGGGCATGATTAGGTACCAACTTCAACATGCTGTGCGAAGCAAGCTCTAGATACATCTGGAATATTATAAAATAATCTCTCTACATCTGCTTGAACAGTGCCTATGTACATCGGTGACTGTTTCAACACATATCACACAAAGCACATACAGTATACTAAATCTGCATCAGTTCAGCAGTGGACACTAGTCATACCTTTCCTACTGTGATTATGCTGATGTTTTTATTTATGTTTGTTACACGGAGTAACATTTTTTGTTGTTGAAATAAATTCATCATTTTTGGCTTATTTTTCTGGGGGGCAAATATAACAATAAGGAAGTTAATTAGATGCTTGTTATAATATTCATATTTGGATGCAACTGCATTATCACTTTAATGACTAAAAATTTTGTTACTTAAAAGATTGCTCATTATTTACACTTAAGAGAGTTCAGAGATTTATACTGTACAAATACTGTATCATTAAAAGATAATTTGCATTACAGTTTTAGTTATTATTTTGGTGCATTGTTTACAAACGTAGCACACATGTCATGTAATCTTACATTATACAATTTACCCTTATATTGTCTTCTACACAACTGGTTGGCTCAGAGTGCTGACACAATTGTTAAATTCAAAGAAGGAATGACTCTTAATGACCAACTTCAATGTATTTAAATAGTGTCTCTTATTTTTACATCTGTTTCCTGGCCCTAGTCTTAATCTATTGTCTGTTTTAAAAACTTTCTTGGTCTTCTTGATTGACACTTTGATTGAAATTCAAATTATGGCACTGAGAACTTAAAAAATAAAGGCATTTTTCTTTATTCAAATGAACAATTAATATTACAGTATAAAGAGTCAGGGATTATTCTGCTTTTTGTGTGACCTTTCATAGTAATTGTATCAATTTGTGATTTAAAATAAATAAAGCAAACAGATCACAATTTAATTGAATTACATTTGAATTTTAGAACTGAATATAATATTTTGTTGATACATGTACATGTATATTATACAGTATAGACATACAAGTACTGTGCAGACATCTTAAGCATTTTACTTGCTTCTGACTCCGCAAGTTATTCCAGACTAGCTTGATGCTGTTGAAATCAGGGCTCATTTGGCTCCATACAATTTGTTGCATGCATTTCCTGTTTCTTTTTTTGGCCACAGGTAGTTTTTTATGATTATGGCTATGTTCTATTGGCTTTGTCATACTGCAAAATAAAACTGAGGCAGATCAGAAGCATCTCTGATGGTACTGCATGATCAATAACTCATCAGACCAGTGTACCTTTTGCCATGTTTCTCCATCTAAGTGTGATCAAAACTCTTTCATGAAGACAACTTCTGATAAGGCTACTCTAGACTGTAGATGGGTATACTAGGGTCCCATGATTTCTGCATGTTTTGAGCTGATAGTGGTACTAGACATCTTCCAATTTTAAAGGGAAGCAAGCCTGATAAGCTTGATGCTATATATGCCTACAAGTATCTTACTTTTTTAACTGGAAAGTGGTATTTTTTCTCTTGTTAGTTTTTTTTTCTTGAAGGACATTCAAATATCTTATTGTATTACTGATTTTTTGTATTGGGATTATTTGGCACCCTGCCCAGGATTGGTTCCTGCCTTGTGCCCTGTGTTGGCTGGGATTGGCTCCAGCAGACCCCCGTGACCCTGTGTTCGGATTCAGCGGGTTGGAAAATGGATGGATGGATGGAAACTCTTAGGTTTTTCCCTTTTCTTTTGTCAGACTAATCCAAAAGACATAAAATGATTAATCAAGTAATTGTGTGAGCTATCTAATGTGCCTAAGTCTTTTGCATGTGCTGAATATAGTGGCACAAAAACACCTCTTGATAAATTTTAGTACAATTAAGTTAAACTTCGCTCATTCATTCATTTTCGGACCATGTTTGTACTATATAGGGTTAGAGTAGGCCAAAATTCTTTCTTGATACAAAGAAGAAACCAAATCTGAAAGAGACTGCAAGCCTTTACAGCAGGCATGTCAAACTCACTACCACTGGTGGGCCGCTTCGACTGCCATACGTGCGTCAGCGGGCCGCACTGTAACAAATACTATTATACAAAGTTACTGTAGCTTTCTTTCCAATACTGAAAATAAGCCGATATGCAAAAAGCTCCCTGACCTACACTAATTTTACAAACTCAAAATCACAAAAATTTGTTAATAAACAACTCACCAACTTCTCGCGTCCACTTCAGATCTTCAGCTGTATTCTGCACTAACTGTTCGTTACAATGCTAGCACAAAATTACATAAAACTAGAGCAAAAAAAAACGTGAAAATATGCGAGCTATTACTACTCGTGATGGTCAGTTCTGCCCAGTGGCCAGTCTCAGCATCCCAGCCAGTAGTGTAGCCTGCCAGAAGGCGGCTCTAGGTTCGTGGCAGCCCTGGGCAGAGAAAGAATCAGTGGCCCCTTCGCCCGCCAATGTCAATATGGTATCTTATGCACGGTGGATGGCCACGTCTGTTGCGGACACTACATAGCCGCCTTGTGCTCATGACACAATTCTTTATGCACGTGTCTGTAACTTGAAAATCAAGTGGCGACCCATGATATTCTCATTACGACAGAACGTTATAATACTACATATAGCTTACTGCTCTGACTCGAGCGACATTAGTAAATACAGCGTACTAATTAACAAGAAACACAATGTTTTCCGGCCACATTGCTGTCAGCTGTGTCGTTATTTTCTCTTTCTGTTTTATATTCAATATATATTGGCGTGGCGGCCCTGTGCAGGTGCACAGTTTGCACATGCCTAAGGCCGCCCCTTGCGACGTCACGGCTCATTAACTTTGGACAAGGCTCGTGGCTATACTAGCAGATGATGTTTTCCGGTACCGTAATGCCATGGGAAAATGTGCTTTTTTTCAGAAGGGAGAAGTAAGAAAAGTCAATAAGTAACGCCGAAGATGCAGAATGATTCAATCACAAATGATAGTAATCATTTTGTACAAGTTTAGTGCTAATAGGATCTGTCATGAGGGCCGCACAGATTTCTGTTGCGGGCCACATGCGGCCCAGGGGCCGCGTGTTTGACATGCCTGCTTTACAGGGTAGCCATTCTCATACATATGGGTCCAATATAGAGCCAATGTTAGCAGTGGTGTTTTTTTTCCAGTTGCCCTTAGAATAACATATTCTCTGCATAGCCAATGTTAATGTGTCATTTAATTTAAATCAACTATAAAGCTATTTACTTTATTTAATCACTTACTGTTTAGGCTTGAGTGTGTTTAGTGTAGATGTTGTTGTGTATCTGACTATGTGGCACTGCAGTTTCTACTTGGGATGAACATTTTTGATTGTCCAATTTGGTGGCACCATATTCTTATGCAATACAGTTAGGTCCATAAATATTTGGACAGAGACAACTTTTTTCTAATTTTGGTTCTGTACATTACCATAATGAATTTTAAATGAAACAACTCAGATGCAGTTGAACTGCAGACTTTCAGCTTTAATTCAGTGGGGTGAACAAAACGATTGCATAAAAATGTGAGGCAACTAAAGCATTTTTTTTAACACAATCCCTTCATTTCAAGGGCTCAAAAGTAATTGGACAAATTAAATAACTGGAAATAAAATGTTCATTTCTAATACTTGGTTGAAAACCCTTTGCTGGCAATGACAGCCTGAAGTCTTGAACTCATGGACATCACCAGATGCTGAGTTTCCTTCTTTTTAATGCTCTGCCAGGCCTTTACTGCAGCGGCTTTCAGTTGCTGTTTGTTTGTGAGCCTTTCTGTCTGAAGTTTAGTCTTCAACAAGTGAAATGCATGCTCAGTTGGGTTAAGGTCAGGTGACTGACTTGGCCATTCAAGAATTTTCCACTGCTTTGCTTTAATAAACTCCTGGGTTGCTTTGGCTGTATGTTTTTTTTTTTTCTCCAGCCGTCTGGAGTTTTTTTGTTTTTTCTGTCCTCCCTGGCCATCAGACCTTACTCTTATTCTATGTTAATTAGTGCTGTCTTATTTTAATTCTTACTTTGTCTTTTTTTCTCTTTTCTTCAATCATGTAAAGCACTTTGAGCTACATTATTTGTATGAAAATGTGCTATATAAATAAATGTTGTTCTTGTTCTTGTTTTGGGTCATTGTCCATCTGTATCATGAAACGCCGCCCAATCAGTTTGACTGCATTTAGCTGGATTTGAGCAGACAGTATGTCTCCGAACACCTCAGAATTCATTCGGCTGCTTCTGTCCTGTGTCACATCATCAATAAACACTAGTGTCCCAGTGCCACTGGCAGCCATGCACACCCAAGCCATCACACTGCCTCCACCGTGTTTTACAGATGATGTGGTATGCTTTGGATAATGAGTTGTTCCACGCCTCCTCCATACATTTTTCTTGCCATCATTCTGGTAGAGGTTGATCTTGGTTTCATCTGTCCAAGGAATGTTTTTCCAGAACTGTGCTGGCTTTTTTAGATGTTCTTTAGCAAAGTCCAATCTAGCCTTTCTATTCTTGAGGCTTATGAGTGGCTTGCACCTTGCAGTGCACCCTCTGTATTTACTTTCATGCAGTTTTCTCTTTATTGTAGACTTGGATATCGATATACCTACCCCCTGGAGAGTGTTGTTCACTTGGTTGGCTGTTGTGAAGGGGTTTCTCTTCACCATGGAAATGATTCTGCGATCATCCACCACTGTTGTCTTGCATGGACGTCCAGGTCTTTTTGCGTTGCTGAGTTCACCAGTGCTTGTTTTCTTTCTCAGGATGTACCAAACTGTAGATTTTGCCACTCTTAATATTGTAGCAATTTCTCGGATGGGTTTTTTTCTGTTTTCGCAGCTTAAGGATGGCTTCTTTCACCTGCATAGAGAGCTCCTTTGACTGCATGTTGTCTGTTCACAGCAAAATCTTCCACATGCAAGCACCACACCTCAAATCAACTCCAGGCTTTTTATCTGCTTAATTGATAGTGACATAACGATGGACTTGCCCACATCTGCCCATGAAATAGCCTTTGAGTCAATTGTCCAATTACTTTTGAGCCCCCGAAATGAAGGGATTGTGTTAAAAAAATGCTTTAGTTGCCTCACATTTTTATGCAATCGTTTTGTTCACCCCACTGAATTAAAGCTGAAAGTCTGCACTTCAACTGCATCTAAGTTGTTTCATTTAAAATTCATTGTGGTGATGTACAGAACCAAAATTAGAAAAAAGTCTCTGTCCAAATATTTATGGACCTAATTGTACATTAATCAATGAATCATATATTTTAGACATCCATACAAATGCCCAAGTCTTCATGTGTCACCATTTGGCCTATGAATCAAATGTCCAGAACTCTGACATTTATTTAGTACTAGGTTAGTGTCCAGAGGAAGGCCTGTCTTGCCAAAAAACTATAAATGTTTTGCTGTAGAATCACAATTTCCACAGTAAGGTCAACATACTGCCATGGCACAGGGCTAGAATTATTGATGATAATTACATTACTGGATGTCTTTTTGTGATACTAATATATTACTACTGTAATAGTAATAATTAACTAACAGGAATTCATCAATTTTTCTTACTGATTCAGTTTTTTTTTCTGTTCACTTTTAGCTGCAGTGGAATAAGCAGAAGTAAGATCTTTTTATATTTTTCATTTTCTGTTTTATTTTTAAACATTAAGCCACATCTGATTGTTTTTGTGTTCTTTTTGTCTGAATACAGGATCACTTAGCGTATCCCCAAAAATGGATCTTATGACATATTGTGATTTTGAATGGAAAGGAGGTACACCCCACGCAGAGAAAATAAAGAAGGTAATATAAGTCATCAATCAGAATATCTGAACTATTTATTTTTCCTTGTTTCCATTAGCCTGTTTTCATAGAAAATGTAGTGCTACACCCAAGATAGCCTTGATCATCTTTGTATAGTCCACACAGAAGCATTTTAACCATTTTTATATATATGTTTTCCCTTTTTACAATTATATTAAAGGGTTTACAATGCATGATAAATACTGCAGAAAAAAAACTTTTATAAGGAATCTATAAACTAATAATGTTGACATTAGAATACAGTGATTTGACTAGCACTGCAGTCTTGCAAGGAAGGAATAATTCCAAATTGGGACATCAGTCAACAGTGTGGCACATTCTTGCTCATACCCACAACTCATATATACCGAAGCCCAATTCAGAGTTTAAATTAACCCAGTGTGGGTGGCACAGTAGTATAGGGGGTAGCATGACTGTCTTTCAACATTTTAATTGTGAGTTCAGATCCTGGTCTGCACTTGCTCCCCTTGTCAAAATGGTTTCATCTGTAGTTACTCTGGTTTTCCTCCCACATGCCAGAGATTTGTGTGTTAGGTTAATTGCCCTTACTGTATATAAGATAGCATATGTGTGTGTGTGTGTGTGTGTGTGCATTCATGTACATTTGTGATCATCAATGTCCCCCTCACACTCACACTTGTAGAAAGCTTGGAGAAACCCAAATTCCCTCATTAATTATGAAAAAGCTGGAATGAGGAATATTATATTATGTTAAAAAGTATATTGGTCTATGTGCTCCCTTTGAAAAATAGCAGATCCATTGATGTAAGTTGATCCTAGGGTTTCTTTTCCTAACTCTCTCTCTCTCTCTCTCTCTCCCTGTTTCCCCTGTAAGTCAAGGGGCTTGGCCATTATTCTGACTGCATTCCTTTAGAAAAGAGAGAACAAGCACAGCATTACAACTTCCAAGAGGCAAATGTCTCCCTATAACACAATGCTACAAAACACTCCCATGACTATATACTGTATACAGATAGGCAGATTAGATATAGATGTATACAGTGTTGTCTGTGTATATTGTGACACTAGGGGTCGCTGTTGCCCCGTAAAACCCACAGACAATACGTCCAAACACCAGGTAAAAGTCCCAGTAATATTTTTATTATTACAATAATGTGCACAAAGCACCTCCATCTCCACAATACTCAATAATAAATCAATAATCAATCCTCCACTCCACACAGCAGCTCTGTCACTCTTCCTCCCAACTCCGGCTCTGCTTGCTGGGTTTCCCACAGTCCTTTATATAGTCTGTGACCTGGAAGCGCTCCTGTCCTTCAGCCCACGTGATCCAATGGCACTTCCGGGTCAGAGGAAGATTTATTTTCTTTGAATCTGAAATGTTGCACTTACTTCTCTGTATAGATTATCTAAAAAGGTAAAGCTATCCTAATTAAAATCCTTTATGGTCAATTTTACTTTTTTTCTGAAGGCCACTACTTATAATATGGTTCAAAGTGCTATACACATACACAATTATCAATCCAATCATCCATTTTAAATCCATTTATCAGGGTCAAAGGAAGGTGGTGCCAATTTGGCATAAGAAGAAAACCAACCCTAGATGGGCATCAATCTATTGGAGTGTATATACACCCACACTAAGGGATCACTTAGAGAAGCTACCTAACATAAATGTCATCCTGATGTTGGAGGAAAACTACAGTATTTGGAGATAAATCCACACAGACATAGAGCCTATAGACTTTCACACAGGAAGTGCCCAGACTAGCATTCATACCCAGATTTTTGGATTTGTGGAGCAGCTGGTTAATATTAACACTGGCCTACAAATACAGTATGGCTAAATAAAACATGCAATAAAATTGTATAAAAAGACAAGAAGAGAAACACCTATTACAAAAATATTCAATGTGTATATTAATATATATATACTTAATGGAACATACTACACACACATAAATAAAGTTCTCAAAGCTCCTCATTGAAATAATTTGCTGTGAGTGACCAATACCATTGTTTTTAGAGCATCATTGGTAACAAATGTCTGACCACCTTGAGGCAAAAAGGAAAATATGATTACCACAAAATAGTTAGTAATAAATAACAATTTTGAAGACATAATATAAGAAACGTCTGCAGGAGTATTAATTTGATTTGAGAAAGTTAAAACATCTTTGCTAATTTGAACCTCTTAAAGTAAGAGATTAATAAATAACATTCCACAAGTTATAATTATGAGGCATTCATTAGGCAGATGAATTGGACTCAAGTCGGGTAGCATTTTCATTAGGTTTTTTTTATTAATGATTCAGTTCTTCTTAAAGTATCACTTTATCCAAGTGTCTTTTTTACACTTAGGCATATCAAGAAATCTATGATAAATACCACATAAAGTATGTTCACCAAATCCGAGGAGACAATTACTGTGCACTAAGGGCCACAATGTTTCAAGTGCTTTCTCGTGGCGTCCCATTTCCATTCTGGATGAGGGAACAAGATATCACAAAGGTATGTTCTTTGCATTATTATTTTGTTATTATTACTTTAATGTTTTAAACATGATCAATGAGACTTAGACTAATTTAATATTTTATATGATTATGTTCCTGTTTTCAAACTGAAACTTGGCTATACAGACTGAAGGAAAAGGAGTGGAAAAGGAGGGGAAAGGCTGAAAAAAACACCTAATTTGCAAAGTTAATTACGTTGTTATTACAATTAAAAAAACTAATCAAGGAACCAGATTCAAAATCAAAGACAAGACAAGAATGCAGTATCCCAGCAGTTAGACTTGGGTTGAAAGTTTCCTTAACTAGAATTTCAGGTGGCTGCTATAATTAGGTGAACCTGCTTTCCTAAGTTTAGCTTTTAAACTGCAACAGAGCATACACAAAATAAAATAGCAAATAAAAAGAAAACAACTAACAATAAAAAATAATAACAAATAACTGATTACCAAGTAATTAGGTAAAAAGAAATGTTTGAAGTTTACTGTAATTGCAAACATTAAACAAAACAAAATGGTCAAAGAAAGAAAAACAAAAAGCAGAACTAAAACCTTAAAAAAGTCCTGAAATAAATGTACATTTTTTTAACTTAAATACTGCTTGAATTTATCAATGGTAATTTTTTTCTGCAATTTGCCCACATTTTCTGAGTTTGCCCTACTCGCCTTCATCACAGTAGTCTTGTTGTAAACATTAGATAGCTTCCAAAATCTACATTCTCAGAATTTTCCATTACACAGTGATAATATTGTGCAAGAACCACAATAAGTGAAATTAATATAAAAAAAGCCATTAAATTGTGCAATTTAATACAAATAATATAATATGAAAATGAATTTGAGCAAAAGTGTGCCTTTTTCAGTGAATTCTCTAACAAACAGCATTAGATTGCACACTTTCCCTTTTACCATTGCAGACCAGTTTAAATACCTAGGGGTCAACATCACAAGTAAATAATGATATCTTTTTCAAAAAAAATTAGCTATCTGCTTGGAAAAACTTAAACAAGACGTGCATAAATGGTCTACTACTACTTGCTGTAACAGGGAGAATTGACACTATCAAGATGAATATCCTACCTAAGCTTCTGGTTCTATTTCAAAACATTCCCATATACAGTATATTAACAAATCAATTATTTAAGAAATTTAATTCAATCATAACTTCATTTATTTGGAATTCGAAATATCCACGCATCCAAAGGGCGACCCTACAATGACCTAAATCAGAAGGTAGCATGGCTCTACTTGGTTTTCAATTTTATTCCAAAAATACAAGCTCTAAAAACCTGGACTTTGACACAAATAGATGAACACACACTAGCTTGGTCCATAATAGAAATAAAATCCTGGAGTACTTCTTTATATTCCTTGCTTTGTACACCAGCAAATACAAGATATCATCAATATACTAACAACCCAATTGTCCTTTATTCACTCAGAATATGGAACCAATGTAGAAAGTACTTCAAGTTAGAGAATATTTTATCTGTGGCACCTCTACATGATAACCCCCTTTTTCCACCCTCTTAAACTTAAACAGTTTTCAATGTTTGGAAAACGTATGGGATTAAATCATTCAGAGATTTGTATATAAATAATGTCTTTGCATTCTACAAACAATTACACTCCAAATGTAGCTTCCCATCAACACAATTTTTCCACTATCTCCAAAATAGAAACTTTGCTAAACAAAATCTGCCCAATTTTCCTCACCTCCCACCTATTTCTATTCCAGAAGAAATATTGATTAGTCTTGAAGACTCAGACAGCATTTGTATAATATATAAAACCATTTTAAAGTCCCATCCTTTTAAAGACCCCAAAGTACTGTGGGAAAAGGATCCCTCACACAACATTTCAGAAAAGGAGTGGAAGGCAGCCATGCACAGAATTCACTGTAGCTCCATATGCGCAAAGCATTCAGTTATAAGTACAGTGGGAAAAGGATCTCTCACACAACATTTCAGAAAAGGAGTGGAAGGCAGCCATGCACAGAATTCACTGTAGCTCCATATGCGCAAAGCATTCAGTTATTCAACTTAAATCGAGCACATCTATTTTGTTTAAAATTATCCAAAATGTTTCCAGGGCAAGAGCCAACCTGTGAAAGTTGCAATCAAAGTTTTACTCTGGCTGTTGGCCTTCCTGTCTTTCTCATGGGTGAGGGTTGAATTGAATTTAGTTTTGTTAAGCTTGATTTGATTGTATAGAATGTTACATGCTTTTATTTATTTATTTTGATTTTATTAAAATCACAATCATTCCATACAAATAAATCAATTTTTACAAACATAAGATCGAAAACAAAGCAACCCCCCACCCCTGAGAAAGAGAGCTAAGCTAGCAGAGTAAAACTTAAAACTAGTCTTCTTCTTCTTTTGGCTGCACCAGTTAGGTGTTGCCACAGCAGATCATCTTCTTCCATATCTTTCTGTCCTCTGCATCTTGTTCTGTTACACCCATCACCTGCATGTCCTCTCTCACCACATCCATAAACCTTCTGTTAGGCCTTCTTCTTTTTCTCTTGCCTGGCAGCTCTATCCTTAGCATCTTTCTCCCAATATGCTCAGCATCTCTCCTCTTCACATGTCCAAACCAGCGCAGTCTCGCCTCTCTGACTTTGTCTCCCAACCGTCCAACCTGAGCTGACCCTCTAATGTACTCATTTCTAATCCTGGCCATCCTCATCACACCCAATGCAAATCTTAGCATCTTTAACTCTGCCACCTCCAGCTCTGTCTCCTGCTTTCTGGTCAGTGCCACCATCTCCAACCCATATATCATAGCTGGTCTCACTACTGTCCTGTAGACCTTCCCTTTCACTCTTGCTGGTACCCGTCTGTCACAAATCACTCCTGACATTCTTCTCCACCCATTCCACCCTGCTTGCACTCTCTTTTTCACCTCTCTTCCACAATCCCTATTACTCTGTACTGTTGATCCCAAGTATTTAAACTCATCCACTTTCGCCAACTCTACTCCTTGCATCCTCACCATTCCACTGACCTCCCTCTCATTTACACACACATGTATTCTGTCTTGTTCCTACTGACTCTTCATTCCTCTCCTCTCTAGAACATATCGCCTCCTCTCCAGGGTATCCTTAACCTGCTCCCTACTATCATTACAGATCACAATGTCATCAGCAAACATCATAGTCCGCAGAGACTCCTGTCTAATCTCATCTCGTCTGTCAACCTGTCCATAACCATTGCAAATAAGAAAGGGCTCAGAGCCGATCCCTGATGTAATCCCACCTCCACCTTGAATGCATCCGTCACTCCTACCGCAGACCTCACCACAGTCACACTTCCCTTGTACATACCCTGTACAACTCTTACATACCGCAGGGACTCCTGTCTAATCTCGTCTCTTCTGTCAACCTGTCCATAACCATTGCAAATAAGAAAGGGCTCAGAGCCGATCCCTGATGTAATACCACCTCCACCTTGAATGCATCCGTCACTCCTACCGCAGACCTCACCACAGTCACACTTCCCTTGTACATACCCTGTACAACTCTTACATACTTCTTTGCCACTCCCGACTTCCTCATACAATACCACAACTCCTCTCGAGGCACCCTGTCATATGTTTTCTCCAGGTCCACAAAGATGCAATGCAACTCCTTCTGGCCTCCTTCATACTTCTCCATCAACACCCTCAGAGCAAACATCGCATCTGTGGTGCTCTTTCTTGGCATGAAACCATACTGCTGCTCACTAATCATCACCTCACTTCTTAACCTAGCTTCCACTGCTATTTCCCATAACTGCATGCTGTGGCTCATCAATTTTATCCTCCTGTAGTTACTACAGTCCTGCACATCCCCCTTATTCTTAAATATTGGCATCAGTGCACTTCTCCACTCCTCAGGCATCCTCTCACTTTCCAAGATTCCATTAAACAATCTGGTTTAAAACTCCACTGCCATCTCTCCTAAACACCTCCATGCTTCCACAGGTATGTCATCTGGACCAATGGCTTTTCCATTCTTCATCCTCTTCATAGCTGACCTTACTTCCTCCTTGCTAATCCTTTGCACTTCCTGATTCACTATCTCCACATCATCCAACCTTTTCTCTCTCTCGTTCTCTTCATTCATAAGCCTCTCAAAGTACTCTTTCCATCTGCTCAACACACTCTCCTCCCTTGTGAGTATGTTTCCATCTTTATCCTTTATTACCCTGACCTTCTGCGCATCTTGCCCAGCTCGGTCCCTCTGTCTAGCCAATCGGTACAAGTCCTTTTATCCCTCCTTAGTGTCCAACCTCTCATACAATTCATCATACACTTTTTCTTTAGACTTCGCCACCTCTCTGTTCACCTTGTGCCTTATCTCCTTGTACTCTTGTCTACTTTCTGCATCTCTCTGACTATCCCACTTCTTCTTTGCCATTCTCTTCCTCTGTATACTCTCCTGTACTTCCCCATTCCACCACCAGGTTTCCTTTTCCTCCTTCCTCTGTCCAGATGTCACGCCAAGCACCCTTCTTGCTGTCACCCTTACTACATCTGCTGCAGTTGCCCAGCTGTCTGGTAACTCTTCACTACCGCCCAGTGCCTGTCTCACCTTCTCCCTAAACTCAACCTGGCAGTCTTCCTATTTCAACTTCCACCATTTGATCCTTGCCTCTGCCCTCACTCTCTTCTTCTTCTTAATCTTCAATGTCATCCTACAGACCACCATCCTATGCTGCTTAATTACACTTTCCCCTGCCACTACTTTGCAGTCTTCAATCTCCTTCAGATTGAGTCTCCTGCATAGGATGTAATCTACCAGTGTGCATCTTCTTCCACTCTTGTACATCACCCTATGTTCCTCCCTCTTCTTAAAATATGTATTCACCACAGCCATGTCCATCCTTTTGGCAGAATCCACTATCCTCTGACCTTCTTCATTCCTCTCCTTGACACCACACCTACCCATCACCTCCTCGTCTCCACTGTTCCCTTCACCAACATCCATCCATCCATCCATTTTCCAACCCGCTGAATCCGAACACAGGGTCACGGGGGTCTGCTGGAGCCAATCCCAGCCAACACAGGGCACAAGGCAGGAAACAATCCTGGGCAGGGTGCCAACCCACCGCAGGACACACACAAACACATCCACACACCAAGCACACACTAGGGCCAATTTAGAATCGCCAATCCACCTAACCTGCATGTCTTTGGAATGTGGGAGGAAACCGGAGCGCCCGGAGGAAACCCACGCAGACACGGGGAGAACATGCAAACTCCACGCAGGGAGGACCCGGGAATCGAACCCAGGTCCCCAGATCTCCCAACTGCGAGGCAGCAGCGCTACCCACTGAGCCACCGTGCCGCCCTTCACCAACATGTCCATTGAAATCCGCTCCAATCACCACTTTCTGTCCCTTGGGTACACTGTTCATCACTTCATCTAACTCACTCCAAAAATCTTCTTTCTCGTCCATTGCACACCCAACTTGCAGGGCATATGCACTAACAACATTCATCATCACACCTCCAATTTCCAGCTTCATAATCATTACTCTGTCTGACAGTTTGTTCACCTCCAGAACACTGTTGACATACTGTTCCTTCAGAATAACGCCTACTCCTTTTCTCCTCCTATCCACACCATGCTAGAACAATTTGAATCCACCTCTGATCCACCTGGCCTTACTCCCCTTCCATTTAGTTTCTTGCACACACAATATATCATCCTTCCTTCTCTCCATCTTATCAGGTAACTCTCTATCCCCTTACCAGTCGTACTGCCAACATTCAAAGTTCCTACCCTCAGTTCCAATCTCTTTACCTTCCTCCTCTCCTCCTGCCTCCGGATACGTCTCCCACCTTCTCCCCCCTCTTCTTCTCCTTCTTCTTCGGCCAACAGTGTCCCAATTTCCGCCAGCACCCTGTTGACTAACAGTATTGGTGGCGGTTGTTGTTAAGCCGGGGCTCGACCGATCTGGTATGGAAATTTGTATTGTTGTCCGCATATTGATTTGGCAAAATTTTACACTGGATGCCCTTCCTGACGTAACCCTCCCCATTTATCCGGGCTTGGGACCATCATGAAGAAACACACTGGTTTATTCATCCCCTGTGGCTGGGTTAAAACTTAAAGCTAATAAAAATAAGTAAATAGATGAATTAATAAGTGAATAATGATAAATGGAGAAATCCTCAGTGCTTTAAAAGCTTATTCTGAAATGTTATTGATCAGATCCTGCAAGGTTCTGAAAAAGTTCTGCACAGATCCTCTAAGTGAGAATTAGATTTTTTCCAGTTTCAAATAGTATATAACATCAGTTACCCACTGACTTAGAATAGGAGAGTTAGGATTCTTCCAGTCGAGCAAGATAAGTCTACGTGCCAATAGTGTAGTAAAGGCAATTACAGTTTGCTTGTCCTTCTCCACTTTAAGCCCATCTGGGAGTACACCAACACAGCTGTTAATGAGTTAGGAGGGAGTGAGACACCAAGGCTGTCTGATAGGCATTTAAAGATTTTGGTCCAGAATGATGTTAATTTGGTGCAGGTCCAGAACATGTGGCTCAGTGAGGCTGGAACTTGATTGCAACATTCGCAGGTTGGATCTTGCCTGGAAACATTTTGGACAATTTTAAGTGAGACAGATGTGCTCGATATATAATTTTGAGTTGAATAATTGTATGCTTTGCGCATATGGAGCTCGAGTGGATTCATTGCTACATTGCTACTTTCCACTCCTTTTCTGAAATATTGAGTGAGAGATCCTTTTCCCACTGTCCTCTTGGATCTTTGAAAGGGAGGGACTATAAAATGGTTTTATATATTACAGAAATCCTGTCTTAACAAAGCTTCTGATTTGAAGTTAGTGAAAGAAATGTGTTGCTGGGAAGTTAAATTTGGAATGTAATTGTTCATAGGATGCAAAGACGTTGTCCATGTACAGATCTCTAAGTGATTTCATCCCAAATGTTTTCCAGATATTAAAAACTGCATATGTTTGAGAGGGTGGAAAAAGTTGGTTGTCGTGCAGTGGTGCCACAGTTAAAAGCTTCTTTATTTTAAAATGCTTTCAACATTGGTTCCATATTCTGAGTGAGTGAAGCACAATTGCGTTGTTAGTATATTGGCGATAACTTGCATTTATTGGGGTACAAAGCAAAGAATATAAAGATGTACTGCAGGATTTTATTTCTATTGCCGACCAAGACTGTGTATGTTCATCTATTTGTGTCCATGTCCAGGTTTTTATAGCTTGTATATTTGCTGCCCAGTAATAAAATTGAAAGTTAGGTAGAGCCATGCCACCTTCTGCATTATGTCTTTGTAGGGTCACTCTTTGGATACGTGGATGTTTTGAATTCCAAATAAATGAGGTTATGGTTTTATCTAATTTCTTAAAAATGATTTATTGATGTATATTGGAAAGTTTTGAAATAAAAAGAGAAGCTTAGGAAGGATATTCATCTTAACAATGTTAATTCTTCCAGCTAAAGTGACATGGAGGGTTGGCTATCTATGCAAGTTTTGCTTACTTTTTTCCATATAGACAGCAAAATTTTGTTGATAGAGAGCTTTATGTCTACTTGTAATGTTTACTCCTAGGTATTTAAACTGATCTGCAATGATAAAAGGGAAGGTGTCTAATCTTACATTGTGTGCTTGAGAATTCACTGGAAAGAGCACACTTTTAGTTAAATTAATTCTGAGACCAGAAATCTTTTGAAATTCAGTAAGTGCTGTTAGGACTGCAGGCACAGTATTTTGTGGATCTGATATATACAGTACCATATTATCTGCGTATAGAGAAATTTTCTGTTCAAGTCCTTCTCTGATAATCCCCATTATCTCATAAGCATTTCTACAGTGAACTGCCAGTGGCTCTATAGCGATTGCAAAAAGCAGTGGTGACAAGGGGTATCCTTGTCTGGTACCACGTTCTAGTCTAAAGTAGTCTGAATTAATTTTGTTAATATAAACTGAAGCTTCTGGATTGGTATACAGTAGTTTGATCCATGCACAAATGTTTGGGCCAAACCCAAATTTCTCCAATGTAGTGAAAAGGTAGTTCCATTCAATCATATCAAATGCTTTTTCTGCATCCAATGATAATAATATCTGTGGGGTGTTTGACTTTGCGGGTGAATATATTATATTAAACAGGTGTTGAAGATTGGAAGCTAAGTGTCTTCCTTTAATAAATCCCGTTTGATCTTGTGATATTACCGAAGGCAGCACTTTCTCCATCCTTCTAGCTATTACTTTGGAGAGTATCGTAACATCATTATTCAGAAGTGAAATTGGTCTGTATGACGCACATTGTATTATGTCCTTATTTTGTTTAGGAAAAACGGTGATTAATGCTTGGCAAAAAGTTTGAGGTAAAATTTTATTGTCTCTAGCTTCTGTAAATGTTGCTAATAACGGGAGCTAGCTGAGTGGATAATTTCTTACACAATTCAGCAAGGTAGACATCGGGGCCTGCTGCTTTCCCACTCTGAAGTGACTTTATAGCATCTAGTAATTCTGATAGCACCAGAGGTTTATCCAATTCCTCTGCACTGAGAGTATCTGTTTGTAGTATTTGTATGCATCCAGAAATACATTAGATTGTGTCTTGTCTTCTTTAAACTCAGCAGAATATAAGGATTTATCTCTCTTGTCTCTAAATGTGTGCATTATATTTTTATGGTCAATGATTTTGTCTCTGTTTGTATTTGTGATTGCTGGAATTGCATTGCGAACTATTTGCATGTGGATTTGTTGAGCTAAGATCTTATTAGCTTCCTCTCCATGCTCATAATAATGATATCTTAATTTAGAAATGAGTTGTTCTGTTTCGTTGGTTGTCAAGAGGTTGAGTTCTGAATGCAGAGCCTGCCTTTTTCTATGAAGAGCCTCACTTGGACACCTGGCATTTTCTTGGTCTATTCTAGTAATTTCGTTGATTATCTCTGATACCTTCTTGGTTTCCAATTTATTTCTGTGGGAAAGATAGTAGAAACCATATGTTTATATGGTTATTTTTATATTGTAATGCTTGGGTCACAGATTTGCGCAGAAACACAGGTGGTTGTAGAGAGACAGGAACGTTATTCAAACACTGCAAACAAACATTTGTCTCTTTTTCAAAAGTTTAAACTGTGCTCCATGACAAGACAGAGATGACAGTTCTGTCACACAATTAAAAGAATGCAAACATATCTCTTCAAAGGAGTGCGCGTCAGGAGCACTGAATGTCAGAAAGTGAGAGAAAACCAAACAAATCAATAGGGCTGTTTGGCTTTTAAGTATGCGAAGCACGAAGCACCGCCGGTACAAAGCTGTTGAAGGCGGCAGCTCACACCCCCTCCATCAGGAGCAGGGAGAGAGAGAGAGAGAGAGAGAGAGACAGAGGAAAACAAACAGTGAAAAATCAATACGTGCCCTTTGAGCTTTTAAGTATGCGAAGCACCGTGCAGCATGTCGCTTCAGGAAGCAGCTGCACACAGAAGGTAGCAACGTGAAGATAATCTTTCAGCATTTTTAGACGAGCGTCCGTAGCGTCTAGGTGTGCGAACAGCCCCCCTGCTCACACCCCCTACGTCAGGATCAGAGAAAGTCAGCGCAAGAGAGAGAGAGAGAGAGAGAAACAAAAGTAAGTTGGGTAGCTTCTCAGCCATCTGCCAATAGCGTCCCTTGTATGAAATCAACTGGGCAAACCAACTGAGGAAGCATGTACCAGAAATTAAAAGACCCATTGTCCTCAGAAATCCGCGAACCAGCAAAAAATCTGCGATATATATTTAAATATGCTTACATATAAAATCCGCGATAGAGTGAAGCCGCGAAAGGCGAAGCGCGATATAGCGAGGGATCACTGTAATACATTAAAAAAAATACATATATTAAATGCCATAATATTTCATTATTCCCTTTTTTGTTGTAATGTTATACATCATTGAATTTTGCTTTTTTGACATTGATAAATAGAAAGACTCTAATGTCAAAGTGAAACCAGATCTCTGCGAAGTGGTCTAAATTAACTACAGATACAAATATCTGAAGTGTTCACCCTATTTAATATGATGCACCCAAACCATCACTGATATAGCCAATTGGCTTTAAAAGTGACCCGATCAGTTACGTAGAGATTATCTGTTTGTAGGCCAAAGGTTTCAGTTGAATGTAGTATAAATGTGATTTATCTCTCCTCTAACATTTCTGGTTTAGTTAAGCAATGTATATACTCTTTTTGCTATGCTTTGTATACTTTAGTGTCTCCAACCCTTGTGTATATATTAAATACTATGCATTAAAGTCATGTTCTGTATACCTGCTGTATGCATTTTTTGTTCTTTCCTTGAGGTGTGCCATGACTATTGGAGCTATAAAAAAACAAAAGGAGACAAAACATTCTGACAAACTAGTCTGTTATGAAATGTCATCCACATAGGGAAGTTTGCAATACTGTTTCAGAGACTGAGAAAGTTATCTTTTAAAGTGAAACTTCAATGTTTTGGAGAACTAAAACAATTTCTTTATTTTTCACCCCTCTTCAAAGGTCCCTGAGATGTTGTTCTACAAACAAGGTTGCAACTGGATTCAACAGTATAGTTTTGGACCAGAAAAATACGCTGGTCCAAAAGTTTTTTATAAATTGCGACAATGCATGGATATGCTAAAGATGCAGGTAAGGTCGATTTTTGTTCCTGTATTTAATTTGATGAATCAATTTTCTTGCTTTATGTCAAATATACAGAACATATTATTTTCAGAATTTCGAATGCAAAGGACTATATAGTGCAATAAAGATATACATATATACATGCTTTTTCTAACCCACCTATCTGTTTCAGGGCCACAGAGAGTACAACACCAATTGCAAAGGCAAAAAAACATATTGTGTTTATAGTAAGAGAAAATGAAAAGAAAAGAAAATCAATGAAAAACAGGAACGGCTGTCAAACTGAATAGATGTCCTCAGTGGAACCCTACTGTATATACTATTTTCCTGTATGTAATTTACAAGATATTGAAATGTGGAGGATGGTCTACTGCCTCTACATGAATAGGAAATGATTAAAATGTAAAGGTCAGATCATCTGGGTGCTGGCTGGAAATACTTATGACACCACAGTACAGAGAATAGTTCATTGAAAGTATCAGCAAGAACCAGCAGGTTAGTCAAATCAATCACAGCCAGATGTACAATGAGTAAAAGATGCATAAGCCTGATTGCATTCATCAGATACTTAGTGGGAAGTGTAACCTTTGGTAAACTTGTTTTGTACGGTATATCCAGTTAAACTATACAGTATACAAATATTAGAACTGTTACCTTAACCAACTATAAACCTTTGATTTATGTAAATCATTTATATACTGAACACCATCTATCTATCTATCTATCTATCTATCTATCTATCTATCTATCTATCTATCTATCTATCTATCTATCTATCTATCTATCTATCTATCTATCTATCTATCTATCTATCTATCTATCTATCAGTATCTGATACTACCTTAAACATCTCTCCATTACTGTATCTGTCGGTCTATCTAGTTAGCTAGCCAGTAATTCATGCATTTGCCCAAAGGTGCTTGACAAGTAAAGAGCTATAGTACATTTTTTTAGTATACAGGTTTGTAAAGTGAATTGTTTTTGTTCACTCAACAGTCCCATTTTTTATGAACATTTTTTGAATTAGCATTTAGTAGCATGCTACATTTTTTCATGATGCCTAGTGTCTTTCATTTCAAAGGCAATGAACATGTGATTAAGAGTTGGGGATGCTCTTATCTAAAATTGAATCCCTGTTACCATTCCACTATGGAATTAGTTGTCCAGCAGAACTGAATTAGTCATAATTTTTACCCTGGTCATTGGAGGAGAAAGTTATTTATTGTGACCTACAGGATATTTTCATTACTTTATTTCAGTTATTACAATTATATTGATTTTTTTTTATTATTTCCAGGCTGCAAAGTGGCATATTACTAGTATTTCTGGCTTGCAACATGGAGGCCAGGGTTCACATCCTTGCAGGGACTTTGCGTGTTCTCCCCGTGTCTGCATGACTTTTCTGTAGGTCTTCTAAGTTTCCTTCCACAGATCAAAGACATGCAGGTTAGGTGTATTAGTGTTGCTAAATTGACCCTACTTTGTGTGTCAGTGTGTCCACCCTGTAGTGATGATTTATAGGTGAGGCTCCAGTTGCTTTCTAACCTTGCTCAGGATAAGCTCATTTGAAAAAATGTACCATTATTTTCCTTGCCCATTTTGAATTGGCACACAATCTTCCATTTTGTGATGATTAATTATGAACGCCACCTTGTTGTTTACAGTTTAGTTAGTGCAGTTACTGGCTACTTGCTTTGCATAATATAACATATTTTTATTTTTTTGTGATCAATTTTATTTGAGAAATGTAAACTCATGAAGAAACAAAAGAATCCATAGTACATGGAGTTAGGACAGTTAAACACCCACCCCATGGTGCCCTACCTGAAATTTCCACATACTCCTAGCATTGTAAGAACATAGATATGCTGCATTTACATGGTGCTGAACAGACAAGAAATCTGAATTTCTTAGTCAGAAATGTCATGTGAACATAGTATGAAGTTGCAGCTCAGAGTTGATCAATTTTGGGAAAACAAAACTATCTGAATTCCTCAAATTGTCCTGACTTTTCACCTCAGCCAATTATATATAAAAAAGAAAGTGGTAAGCCAGGAATGTCATTCTTGTTGTGGAATTGTATTTGGAGTGACATGCTAGCCTTTAATAAGTTTTGTTTGCTCTTTATTTTTCTTTAATTGTTTTTTTTGCATACCAAGTAACTAATCTGCAACAACCACACATTTCTTGCGTGAATGCACTGAAGTTGAAAGGTGAAACATCGCAAGTGGGTGCTCTGAAAACTACAACAGCATATGAATGCAACAATAGCCCTAAGCAGGAAGGTGCAACAATATCAAAGCAAAGACAGGGAAGGAGAGAGAGAGAGAGAGAGAGAGAGAAACAAAAATGCTATATGGATACTCGCAGGTCCTCTCTAAACTACAGACAAGACTTGTAAAGGGTTGCCAATTTTAAATAAATAAAATAAACCAGACTGTGAGTTCCATGGAGGACACATAGGCATCCTGGCTGGATGATGGCATGACTTTGGGATAAAATGGAAGGTGCCAGGGGATGGACAATTAGAAGCTGGGGCCAGGGGCACTTCAATTCCCCATATGTTAGGTGGCAGTGGTCTGCTGGAGGTGTCATAGCTTGCACACCCGTAGGGGTTCATGGGAGCTAGAGCCCAAAATGTGTAATCAGATGTCATGGCGTTGCTTGCATACAGTATATGACAGCAGAATGTAAACATCAACATCCAAGTTTCTGGATTAATTTAAAAAACAACAGTGAACTTTCAAGCAATTTTTATTTATTTAGTGAAAAAATATTTACTAACATTAAGATCTCTTCTTTTTTTACCTTGATTTTTGACTCTTCTTGGTGTTCATTTGACACATATTGTTTTGTCTTTCTGCTTATGACCCTTTGGCTCCGTTAGTGACTTATGTTGGTTTCCCCTGAAGGCTCTTTTTGCCTCTCAGTCCTTGTCATTTAAAAGTCTTCTGACTTGTCAGTTTCATCCTTGGCCATAACACATCATTGCTGCTGGCATATGTTTTTTGACTAAAGTTAAATAGTTAGGCTTAAGCTTATTGTCAGTACTGTTTTTATGAGGTGCACAGAGACCACTCACTTGCAGCACTTAAACCTCTCACTTGTAGCAGATTTTTCTGCACCCAGCCCTTTCATTAGATCACATTATCATTCAAAGCACCCTCAACATCGCCACAGCTAGACTGTAGGGGCCACCTATTGTAAACAATAGAAAAAGGTCTAACTAACCTGTTTCCCAACCATTTATGGCTTACTTTCTGAGAAATAGCCCTTCAAATGTCCCATACTTAGCATACTTAGTTCCCATCACCACACTGCCTACTTGACTCATCTGGCCTTTGACTTATGTAGGTTCTTTAATCATAGCCATCACTGAGTTGATAAGATGATTTGTGTTATTTTTACTTACTTTTGATTTTGGCCTCTTAGCTTTGATTTTGGTGCACCTTTCCCATCTAGATCAATTGTTGGCAAACATCGATCTGGAGTGTTTTAATATTTGCAGATTTTTTTAAATACTGGATTCTTCACTGGCAGTCACTGGCAGTCAAACCTTGCTGCTTATTGAACTGTTTGCTTAATTGCCTCATATTTGCAGTGTCAGAGGTGACCAGTGCTATGGGTTTATTTCTTTATGAATATAAGAATGGTGCTTATTTTCTTCACCTTAATTCACTCCCTTGTGGCAGTCAAAATTCCTCTTATCATTAAGCAAGCAACAATGGGTGCAAAAATAAGGTGCAAATAAAGATGTGTTTTTCATGAGAAAACTGCTGTAATAAAGTATAAGTGTAATAATTTTTTTTTTCTGCACCAAATTCTGCACCATGTTGTTATCTTTTGGTATCTGCACAATTTCCCCATGTCTGTGTGGGTTTCCACCTGGGTGCTTTGATTTTCCCCCTACATTCCCAAAGATGTGGAGATTAGGTGAATTGGTGATTCCAATTTGGCCCTGTGATTGACCAGTGCCATGTCCAGGACAGTTCCCTGAATTGCACCCAGTGCAGCCAGGATAGACTTTGGCTCCACACAAACATGAATTGGACTAAATGGGTCGGAGAATGTAACTTGATTGATTTTCTCTGGGAAATGAAATACCCACTGATATGAACATAACAGAACAAAAGCAGGACCTAATCAAAGTATTTGCTTCCATAAAAGAAAGAGCTGTTTTTTTAATCAATAAACTAATTTGAACAAAATCACATTGTGCCACTCCAGGGCTAGGCTTGCTGATCCCTGACCATTCATTGTTATGACTTTTGTGTGCATTTAGTTAGTTGTGTGTTCTTGCACACCTGCTCCTTGATTCCCATTTTGATACTGGTTGGCAGACTAATCCTTTTTTCCATCTATATTTTCTTTTAATTTTGACATACAACAAGAATATTGACTGTAATCTATCTACACTGGCATTAGCAATTTATGCCTACTAATTTCAAATATGCCAAGGAAGTGTACAGTAATGAGTACACAGAAATGTCGATCCAATAAAGAACAATGATGTCAATTCATAGTAACGTGACCCAAAATAGAATCTTTTTACTTTTCAGGCAGAAAGCAAAGGCTTGTAACATTTGTGATTAAATTTTAGTGTAGGAGTAGAATTTTGTTACTAAACTTGTATTTGTTTATGACTAGTCTAATGGCATTTGTCAATTGGCACATTATGTTATGTTGTAAGAATTGTGTGTTCCAGAGAAAGAGAACGCACTCTGTTAGTAGCTGGAGGCATAGACTGCCTTAGAAATAAAGTTTAGAAATAAAAATACTATGATGGTGGTAAAAATTTAAAGGACGTGTATGTATCTAACCTCTAATTTCAACCATAAATAGCAAAGGATTATTTTCATTTTTATTCAGAATATTTCCATATTGATATATTGATCATGCTAACAGTAGTCCTTAGAATATGGGATATTTTTAAATTTAATTTGTGTAGCCCAAATGATCACATGGGTCCTAAAATTTCATAAAACCTATGCTTTAGTCAATAATTTGTGAAACAGAATAGACAAAACCTGGTATTGCTTACTATACTTTTCTTTAAGAAAACAATTAATAGACATTAGTGGAATGTAAAGACTTTTATTAGGCTATGCTAGACTAAAGCTGTCAGATTGGATTTAAATGCATATGTATTCCTTACATTAGCAGGTACATCAGTCCAAACATTCAGAGTCCAAACATTCAGAGTCCAGTAGCCTAGCTTGCAACCTCCTACGGTAGTTTTATTTATGCTTGGAGTTTGCTGACTGCTGCCACAATTGTAGTGTGAGCTCTTAAATGTATGCATTAAGTTCTGTTAAGTAAAGACAGCCAAAGCCATTTATAATGTTAAACATTAAAAACAAAATTTAAGAAATTACCTTGAAGTTAAGTGGAGCCCAAAATAAAGTCAAAACAAGAAGAGTTATATGTTGTGTCAGGATCAATCACTGTGACCACATTGGGAATTAATTGCATTGGAAATTAGATTAGATTAGATAAACAGGAGAAACATAAAAAACAAGGATATGGACTCATAGGACAAATAATACAGTCAATCAACAAACAAACACAAACTAAATAAATATACAGTGATCCCTCGCTATATCGCGCTTCGCCTTTCGCGGCTTCACTCTATCGCGGATTTTATATGTAAGCATATTTAAATATATATCACAGATTTTTTGCTGGTTCGCGGATTTCTGAAGACAATGGGTCTTTTAATTTCTGGTACATGCTTTCTCAGTTGGTTTGCCCAGTTGATTTCATACAAGGGACGCTATTGGCAGATGGCTGAGAAGCTACCCAACTTACTTTTGTTTCTCTCTCTCTCTCTCTCTCTCTCTCTCTCTCTCTCTCTCTCTTGCGCTGACTTTCTCTGATCCTGACGTAGGGGGTGTGAGTAGGGGGGCTGTTCGTACACCTAGACGCTACGGACGCTCGTCTAAAAATGCTGAAAGATTATCTTCACGTTGCTACCTTCTGTGTGCAGCTGCTTCCTGAAGCGACATGCTGCACGGTGCTTCGCATACTTAAAAGCTCAAAGGGCACGTATTGATTTTTCACTGTTTGTTTTCCTCTGTCTCTCTCTCTCTCTCTCTCTCTCTCCCTGCTCCTGACGGAGGGGGTGTGAGCTGCCGCCTTCAACAGCTTTGTACCGGCGGTGCTTCGTGCTTCACATACTTAAAAGCCAAACAGCCCTATTGATTTGTTTGGTTTTCTCTCACTTTCTGACATTCAGTGCTCCTGACGTGCACTCCTTTGAAGAGATATGTTTGCATTCTTTTAATTGTGAGACAGAACTGTCATCTCTGTCTTGTCATGGAGCACAGTTTAAACTTTTGAAAAAGAGACAAATGTTTGTTTGCAGTGTTTGAATAACGGTCCTGTCTCTCTACAACCACCTATGTTTCTGCGCAAATCTGTGACCCAAGCATGACAATATAAAAATAACCATATAAACATATGGTTTCTACTTCGCAGATTTTCTTATTTCGCGGGTGGCTCTGGAATGCAACCCCCGCGATGGAGGAGGGATTACTGTATAAGCAAATAGTGTATCTTGTGCAGAAATTACAAAATGATCTTAAAATTGCAAATTGAACTTAAAAGAGTATCGTATCAGCATTTAGTTTGGGGCAACATGAGGAAGCACTGAATTGCTTGATAGCAGTAAGCAGAAAAGATCCTCAGAAGAGCTTCTTAGCACACTATGGTGGAATGAGTCTGTGGCTGAAAGTGTTCCAAGACGGTGCCATTTGCAGGGAATGGAGGGGATTTTCATGATGGCAACCAGTTTTGCCACCATCCTCTTTTCCACAACATCTTATAGTGTGTCCAGGCTTAGCTCTGTGATGGAAACAGCTTTCTTGATAATTTTGTTTGGGTATTGTGTATCTGTTGAGCTCAAGTTGCTTCCCCAGGAGACTGCAGCACAGAACAATACACTGGCTTTTACTGACTGATAGGATATTTCCAGCAACTCGCTACATACCTAACATCAAAATATCTGAGTCTCCTTAATAACACATCCTAAACAGAATGATTGGAAACAACTGATAGTAAAACAGTTTAGTAACCAGTTCCCCTTGCAGTAATTGCAGGTGTCAAGTTTACTGAACACTACACGGTAAGAAAATGTCCACATGTCCCTCTATTCCCTGGGTGGAAAAATAATGTTTTATTATGCAGTAATTTAAGTACTAAATGATAAATTAAAGTAAAAGACATTTCTTTTTTTTTTTATTCAAATTTTACAGAACTAAGTTCAAGTCAAATCAACCTCCACCAATAAAGTCAAAGACATTTCAACAAAATGTATATAAAGATAACAGTATAGTGTTATTGTCAGCAGCATTTCTACCCACTAATAACATTTCTGTATTGTTGTGTTATTGTTCATCTAGTGCTTTAACTCACTGAAGCAGTTCATTATGAGCATATAATTATGCTAGACTGATAAGTACAGCTGAGTGTCATTCACATATAAGTGATAGTGCATATTATATTTTCAAACTGTATCTCTTAAGGGCAGCATATTGAAAGAAAATAATAATGTTAGTACAGAGCAATGAAGGATACCATTTCAGTCTGTACACAACAATGTTGGAGTACTGTCATCACATTTCTGTAAATAATGAAAACAATTAGAGAAGTAGGAAATGAACCCTGTAAGTGTATGTGACAGCCATATATAATTCTCACCCCTAGGTAATAGAACAGCGTGGCTAAATCTAAGAGCGCAATAATAATAGTATTGTCTCAGAGTATATTAGAATGTATTTAACAGCATGAGCTAAGGCTGAGTCTGTTTTCTGATGATTAGGAAAGAAAAACTGTACAGTCAGATTGTAATGTTTAAATTAAAAGTAAAGTAGTGAAGGTACAGTTTTTCATCAAGATTATTAAGAGGAAGCTCTGCAGTGTACTTGTGACATTACGCTGTAGGAAAATAAATAAATAAATAAATAAATAAATAAATAAATAAATATAGGTAAATAAAATTTGATCTGGCTTTTATATGCAAAGTACAGTGATGGCAAAGTGCGACATGCATTCTTTCTCTGATGTAGAACCCTCATCATCATCTGAGTTCACCTCTGTTATAGCACATCTTTATGTGAAAACAGTAGTGTCAGATCGGGGGGAGCGTGAACATGACTGGGAGAATAAAACTGAATTAAAAAAAAAACACTAACCTTTACAAGTACCATAAATTTACACCTGATGTTACAGACTCAAACCAAATGTATGTTTTTATTCTATAATAGTAAGAATAACAGCAGCTCACTGCTTAAAACAAAGGGGTCTGGGGTCGAACCGAAGACCTTTTGATTTCCAGTCAGCAGTTCTTACCGCTGCACCACCAAAGCGGTCGTATTAAGGGTGTGTCAATGTTGCACCCTAACGAGGGTTCTTTTTATTCAGTTATATTCTTGAATAAAACCACACTTGTTTTGTTATACATGTACCTTTTGTGAAAGTGTCTATTTGATATTTGGACTTCAGGCTTCACACGTTATACACTTCATGTCTACATTTTGTCAATTATTACTCAAACATGAAAAACTTTTCTGTTTTAACATATGTGTTTACATAGATTGTTGTAGACATGGAACAAACATGAAATGCATGTATTCCAAATAATGATATATTATTCAGCCCATACAACTCTAAGAAACTCACACGTAGATAAACAGACTTGAGCTGAGAGAACTTTCTGCCCTTTCTGTGTTGGTGGGGGGATGGGAAAGCAGGCTGCTTGTGGTTATCGACACATTTACAACACAAAAGATGCTGACGGAGAGGTGCGAAAGGATTTAAAGTGGGCCAGGATTACAAGTTTTTTTGTAGGCTTTGGTAATTCTAGTGTTAAGGAGATGCACACAAGAAATAATACAGTGTAACGCTACAATAGTAAATTCTGGACTGGGTTTTTGTACCCTTGTGCTGTCTAGTTTATCATTTCTTCAGCCATCATCAGCCGGTTTAACACCTATTTTCCATGTTTGCTCAGGTTGGCACATCTTATCTTTTTCAGTCTATAGTCTTGGGCATCTTTTGGGATGAGGCCCATTCTTTTCATCTCGTCTGCCACCACCAGCTGTAGCCATGCCTTTTTTTGGCCTTTCTCTGCGTCATCCTCTGTACCTCAATCATAATGAAGTTCTTCACCCAGTCACCCCCTTTTATTTGCTCCACATGCCTGAACCACATCTATATCTTTTACTTCCCCTCAAATGTTGTATTTTTAAAATTTAAATCAGAACAACTAATGTAAAAATTAAATTTACATGGCAGATTTGTTATTTGCTAAATCAAACATTATTCAATATAATGTGCAGAATGTTTTCTCTGTTCATCTTTAATATAGAATAATATTAAGAACAAGTCATAGAGAGGGATTTAATTAACATTTTAATGGTGAAAGTCTGTGATATTTCATAAGCCTGCATTCATCTACACTCTAGTTTTCAGAATTCTAGTTTAGGTTCATGTGTGCTTTTTGAAATGGTGGGGGGCTTCTTTTTGCTTTAAGTACTTTTGTTTATTTGAGTAGTTATGTCAGCTGATCTTTATTTATTTTTGAAAGTATGTTTGAATTTCCACAGAATATCAATGAATTTTGATTTAATGGTGTAATCGAAATGTATACTTTTCTGGTTTCGGTCTATAGATTTATTGGCAGGGGCAGGAGAAGGAGCATATTAAATATAAATAAGACATTATCTAGAATTGTTTAGGAGTGAGATTATTATAGTTTGAAAAACAAAACCACATGTAATAATCAGAGTTAACATATAATTGGGAAAGACATTGTGTCTAGTGCTGTTGTCTCACAACTCCAGGAGACTGTCTATCTGAATCTGAATTGCTACACAGTTGCCATTTGTTCTCAATTTGCATTGTCTTCTTATCTGTGTTTTTTTCACGTACTTTGCTTTTCCCGCAAATCCTAAAGACATTTTTAAGCTCATCGTTGATTATACATTGACCCAGAATCAGTAAGTGTGCCTGCAATTGACTGCCCCCCAGTCTAGAGCTGATTCCTTACTTCTGGTTCTCTGCTACAATTAATTGATTTAGTGAGTTTTAAAAGAGAAAGATGGAAGGTTTTAATTGTGTGAAAGTGTATAGGAATAATTTGGCAAAATCCTTTGAAATTCAGTAGGTATATTAAATGGCTTGGTAATTTTGAGTTTACAGAACTATGGGAATATTAAAATAATCAAGCAAGATTAATTTATGATTTAGTAATATGATTAATTTCATTTTGCATTCATTATTGATCAGTAACATAAATAATACAGGTTGAGTATCCCAAATCAAAATTCCAAAAAACAAAATGTTCCAAAATCCCAAACTTTCTAAACACTGATATGACATTTTAAAATTTTACTTGGATTTGTGTGAGAAAATTATGTTTATGCCAAAATGTGGACATGAATAAAAATTGATTTATTTATTCAGTCCTGGATGGGGATGGAGGGAGTCCCCTATGAAGCTTAGAGCGCCACAAAGCAACTAACCACGCACAACTGATAATTTGGGAGTGGGGAGTTAGTGGTACCCTGTAAAGCACTGAATTCCGCTAAGCAATGAAACACAGTCGACGAGCTTTGTCCCCAGTGATCTAACATGAAAACACACCTATGTTGAAAAGTGCTGCACAGCACTGTTAAAATTACAGATGACTTGTGTGTTAATTGAATATCAGTGCTTACAGTTAACAAAAGTGGCTTCAATCTTGCTTGGTGCCCTTATTGCAACATGAGTACAGTAAATTGCTCCGATTACATTAGGAAAACTGGACACTGCTGTAAATTGCCTTTTTATGTTGGCAAAAATATGTTATGTGTTATGTATGCCCACTCACACCATATGAAAACTGAGTGATGTGACTTGTCAGCCAGTTAATGGCTTTCAGCACAGATTGCATGATGGTAATGAAGTCAGATATTCCTGACCTGTCAGGCAGTTCCTTGAGAAGTGAAAACAGGCAGCTGATATAAACTGATGAAAAACAAAAAAAGTTCTTCAATGTAAATAAGCAAAATTGACCCTTTTAAAATTGAACTAAAAGATAGATAGATAGATAGATAGATAGATAGATAGATAGATAGATAGATAGATAGATACTTTATTAATCCCAAGGGGAAATTCACATACTGTACAAAATACAGTATATACATCATATTCATCACCTTTGAGGTTTAATATGTTTGTCTTGTCAACATGCATTGTAATGACTGCTCAGTTATATGAATTATTATACATGTAAGTCGTCATTTAGCTGGTTTGGCTGCATTTTCCTACTTGATTAAGGGTGTCCTCGAGGTATGATTATGTATATGCAAATATTCCAAAAAACGAAAATATCCAAGATACTTCTGGTTCCAGGTATTATGTATTAGGGATACTACTATTAGGGATACCTATACTACCACTTACTCAGATTAGATATTGCTTCTTGTAAGCATTTATCTATCTGAGATAAAAATCTAACTCTGAAGTACTTCTAAAAGTGGTACTTAAATACCCAAAACATTAGCTATGGTTTAATGTGTTCAGTTAACAGAAGACATTTGATCGATACCTGGCAGATTCTAAAACACTTTAGAACTGTTTCTCATAAATTAAATTATCAAGATAAGGTGGCATAGTAGTAGTGTAGTATACGTCACAACAAATTGCTTACTACACAACAGTGATTACTATACCATAGTTATATAAAGGATGTGCTCCTGTCTAGCCAGAATAAAAGAGTTAGTCAGTTAGGTATGTTACCAAAGGCAAACACCATGAAATGCAGTTATGACCAGTCATGTAGAACTGCAAAGGGGTAAGCAACAGTATAGCTGGTTTAGTGGCCAAAGTGGCACTTTGCCATTTTTTTAATAGTGAACTGAAAGAAATACTGGAACAACTTAAATGTTTGTCAACCAAACAATTTATAATTTGCACCATTTCTTTTATATTTGTGTTTTCACAGTGGGGTGAAATGTATAGACTTAAAGAAAAGAAGGACAGGGAAAAGGCATGCAAGATGCTATTTTCAGATGAAAGTATGGAGTATAAGATTTATGAAGCAGTGAAGTTCCTCATGCTGTACCTTGCAATTGAGATGTTTGAAGGAATAAACCAAGGCCAAGATGTCCCCAACTTTTGTAGGATGCTGTTTGCGCGTGACACTTCTTTAGATCCTGTCAGCTTCATGCTCAATCATCTGAATTGCATTGGAGACACAGGCGGACTGGAGCAGGTAAGCACTGATCATTTACATCAAGACAAACTGAGTTGTGAACAGTTGTTTTATTTTTACCCTGCTACCGTAATTACGTAATACCGCAAGAACAGCATTTGATTTTTTTTCACAGTAAAATCAGCTTACATTTTTTGTCTGTGGAATACAAAAACTTTTTATAAGGACTTATATTGGATATACTTGTTTCATACAGTAAGTGAACTACATCCTTCACATATTGTGAAACAAAATTTAAACAATAGTACAAGTAGAAACCTTATAACAAGCTACTGGTACTAAGTTATCCTAACATTTATTTGATTTATCCAATTCAATTGCAACAGCAATCATTATGAAGGAAAACAAATACTTCCATTTTGAAAATATTTTTTTACTTTCATTTTACATTATGGTAGCATGATATCCCAACTGTACATACTCTGTCTTTTGGAGACATTAGGTTGCTAACAGAATAGGTGGGAAAATTCATAGGAACTATGAGATTGCAGCATTTACCTGTGCCATTTGTTTTATCATGAAATGACCAAGGGTGACTCATTTTGAGACTTTTTATTACATAGATCTGAACAGAGTGTCCCAAATCTCTACGATAGCCCTCGTATGTTTAAATTAACTACCCTGTCACCAAGATGCAGCTGCAATCTGTAGCTCCACTTATGGTCACCATCAGGGCTGATTGTTTCTACAGCTAAATACCTTCCCTTTCCTCCTATATTTATAACCCCATGTGACAAGATAGAATACCAAAACGAGCAGGAGTAAAAGTTTACACTTTTTATTTGTGCATTAAACATTCTCTAATGTAACATTTTTGATGTGCCTAAAACAAAAGCAAACTTAAACGAGTGTGACAGATTATACCAAGTACAACTAGGATGGACATTAGCTCTTCTTGCTGGGACTCTTTTCACCCAAAATACCTAGATGAGTAGGTGGCTGTTCAACTTAGTGAACTGATTGGTCTCTAATACAACATGGACAATAGATGGATTGAATGACAAAGACTCCTGGACTTCTCTATTAGCCTGAATTTATGACAGTCTTTTGCTTCCGTGATGTACCACTATAGTGTTAAGGCCTCATGCCCTTTGACCAGTCCTGTTTAGGCAAAACTTATTTCCTTGAAACTTCTACCAACTCATCTTTTCACTGTAGCCCTTGACCTAAGTGAAATTTGTTTTTTGTCCTTGCATGTTTACAGCTTGCATATAGAGGTCTCTAGTTCTTAGTTTACGCTGGTTCTTATCTGGTATTCTCTGCATAGAACACACACATAACAAGGGTGTAAGCACTCAGTTCCAGGAAGGGGATAAGCTATGTTGGGTTGCTGAGATCAAACCTAAGGTCAGTTTTTCAGTTCATCCAGTGATTTAATTTTCAGTGATGCGCTGTCTGGTATTTCTGGTATTTCTAATCTGATATTTGCATGTTTTAATAGGTTTTAATATGTGGACATGCACAACCGCAGGATTTTTATCTACTATAGTAATTTCCATTTCATTATTCCTTAAATCCACTGAGAACAGACTTTGGGTACAGGCTATCACTGATGCTGTTATGTTTGCCTTTGGCATTTACCTCCTTCACAATAATACTCTAGAGCAGAAGCCACAGATAAGCTGGAGGGAGGGTTGAGAAGTAGATTTTCTTTATCTTATTTTGTTTGGCTGGGAGTTGTGATCGCTTTACCATTAAAGCTTGTTTATTCTGTTTATTAGCCTAAGTGTTGTTAGCTGGAAGATGTTTTTCTTTATTAATCTAACTTGTTATCAGTTTATCCTTTTGTGCTGTAAATCTGATAAAGGAGACAGTGGAATGTGTGATGTTTTTGTGAACTTTAATACAAATGGGTCTGTGTGAAACAGTTTATATAACAGAAGAAAAACATAATCTGCTTGATGTAGTATGAGAAATGTATTAAGTAAAAAATATCAATAGCTGCTACTAGGCACATAGATGTTTGTTTCTGTGCTGTGTGCTTTTGCTGTTATTTAATACATAATTAAGTGAAAGCAGAATCAGGTATTTATTTGGTAATTATTGCAAAGGATTGTTTTGAATTATAATTATTTTCACTGTTATTTAGGTTTCAGTAACCAGCATTATATTTATCTTGCAGATTGAGATGTTTCTTCTTGGATACACACTAAAACTGAAAATAAGAGCACTGAGACTGTCCAAGTATGGTACAGAAGAATTTGAAAGTAGCTTTGTAGATGTTGACCAAAGAGACTGGCATTCAATCACTTTGTTGACGGAAGACGACAGACATTATAACATTCCTATTATGGATAAATAGACTAAAGACATGTTTCCCCAAACTTTGTCTACATTTTGCCATACTAATTAATCAGTTTTCTGGTCAATTAGCCCAATATTTGTTCTCCAAAGAGATCTTAGTGCATTTTACTGCTTTAATCTGCTCATTTCGTCATTGGTCTTGAGAAAAAATCTATATATATAATTCACTAAGTAACCACCCATGGAAAGCATGCCGAAAGGGGCGTGGATTCACTAAACCGCCGACAAGTAAGACGCCAATGGCGCACGCAGGAAGGAGCCACGCTCACCAACTCTTAGACCATTGGATACAATGAAAACTCGAAGAGCCACGCCCACCAACTCGGACGCGACGCCTCGGAAAACATGCCGTCATTTCTGTTTGTCTGTGCCACAGTCCACTTGCAGCTCTGAGCCACATTGACTTTTCATTAGTCAACCTCAGTGGAACCTTGGTTCACACAGAGGCAGCGCCAGAGAGAGACAGAGGCATACACACAGGCAGCCCGAGAGAGAGAGCCGTGCACACACACAGGCAGCGCCACAGAGAGACAGAGGCACACACACAGGCAGCGCGAGAGAGAGCCGCGCAATCCTTTAAAACTGAGGTTAAAACACAATGAAGGAAGCAGTCTTTAAAAACCAATAAGCCCTGTGCCTCTTTTTCATTAGCGTCTCACCTGCTTCACCGATGCAGGCCCTGCAAGAGTCGAGACACTCTCTCACCAGCTGATCTTCTCTGTGCCTGACTCCACTACTGTCAGTCGCCTGATTAAAAATGGCCTTTTGAAGGGGAGCTATGGACCCGCTATACCACAGGATCACCTGTGACATTGCCTTCACATTGTTTTCCTTTTATTTATGATCCCGTCGAGCAGATCAGACACCCAGGCAAACAACACTGAATAATCAATAGCTGCAACCACTTTGCCCGCCCCAACTCCTCACCTGAGTCGATTTCGTCTGTGTTCAGCAGTGTTTCCCAAACTCAGTCCTGGTGAACCCCTGTGGATGCAGGGTTTTGTTCCAACCAGATTCCTAATCATTAATGCCGGTGAAACTCATCCGGGATAAGTCGGTTTTTCAAACACAGCCGTGTAGCAGATTAGTCTAGCAGAAATGAATGCGCGCCCTCGCGCTGAGTAAAAAGCCAATGTATATTGAGTCTAAAAAACATGATCAGCAAGTCTTTGATAGGCTGCAACAAAATGATGAAAGAACGGGCGCATTTTTTTCACACAAGCTGGGTGGGTGGGTGTTAGTTAGTTAATTAGTTACTCGAAGGATTTCAAGATTTAATATGCACAAGTGGTAACACTGTAAAAGTAGCCCAAACCAGAAAAGACGGCTGTCAAAAAGTGGCCGACAAATTAAACGCGTGTGTATTGTACTTACTGAAAGCAGCGTTACGGATTTTGCAAATGTTCATTTTTTCCCCTCTGCTTAAAAAACATTTAAAAAGCGGCATACACTACGCCGCGGGTTGGTATGCAGCGTGTAAAACAGTTTGTTTGTCGCGGATAATTTGCCTTTTACTTTAACATGAAGACAATTTCCTGTTAGATTTGCCTTTGCGATGACAATTAATAAGGCACAGGGCCAGACTTTCAAAAACATGGCTAGAGGGTCATACGCTCGCACTGATTACGTCCCTGCCCTTTGTACACCCCCAATTCCTCGGTACTACCATGGTCGGGTGACTTGGTGGATTATATATAGAAAAGCAGCCAAAACCACAAACAACAATGAAAAGTCTACGTGACTCACACGTGCAAGTGGACTGTGCAAAGAGGAAAACGACTCAGGTGACGAGTTGGGGGTGGGCACATGAAATGTTACTTTTCTTGGTGATTTATTACATTACCGATTTTTCAAATGTTAATTTTCTCTCTGTGCTTAAAAATCATTAAAAAAGCGGCCTGATTATGCGGCGTATGGTACGCCGCGGGTTGGCTAGTATTACAATAAATAAATGCTATCTGTATGGAGTTTGCATGTGTGCCTTATATTGGCAGGGGTTTTCCTGTGGGTAAACCATTTTTTTATCTAAAAACCAAAGACATGCATTTTAAATCGATTTGCGATTGATGTGGTGTGAGGGTGAGTGGCAATGTGTTTGTGTGAGCCCTTTGATGGATTGCCTTCATCCAGGCTTAGTTCCTGTCTTGCACCCAAAGCTGTCTGGACAGGATGCCCAAATTGGATTGAGTGGGTTTGATAATGATGTCATGTTAAATTGGAATACACAGAAAATGAATGCTAAATATTTGCTTAAAATATGTGACACTCCTTATTCGATTCTTTGTTCAGGGTTTGTGTACATTTTATACAGTAAATTGTATTTCACCAGAAATAAATTATCAGCATTTATAATCCAATAATCAGATTTTTAATTCTCTAATTGATTTATGTCTTCTACTTTTGACAAGTGTCACATTAATCATATTAATTTCATGTGTTGTAATTACTAATCACAGCAATATAAAACTGTCTAAAGGAAACTTCTCTTCCTACACTGTGTGTATGTCATGTGAAACAACTCAATCTTTAATTTGAGATCGAGGAAATTAATTGCTGGCTTTATACATCTAATTTTTCACAAGTTTGCATACTTCTGAGAGAAACTGATTTCTAAAGCAACACATGGTTAACATGTCCAGATATTAATAGGTCAGGAGGATATTGATTTCCTAGTTTGCCAAATGCCTCATCTATGACTACGCAATGATAAATTCAAGTATATTTCTTTTATTTTTTTTGCAATTATGAAATCCTGAACTTCAACTCAAGCTGTTACTATCCTTTAACAATTCCGTAAAGAAGTAATCCAGTTTTTTCAAAAGCCTGCAGTGGTGTAATATACAGCATAAAACCAAATTAATGAATGGAATGATTCTCAGGGAGGTTTATTCTACACTTTCAGTTTAGCAACCACAGATGTGCATGCCACATGCTGCCTTTTGTGCCTCACTTAGATGTGTTATAAATGTCTTGGTCAAACAGTATCAGTAGGTTTTTCTTCTGTTGTTTCCATCCACATTGTGACATATCAGTGTTTGACATTTACATTTATTATTCTGTTTTCTGAAAGAAAGTGTCTGTATAGGAAATGCAGGTACATATAATATGTGTATATAAGAAATGTACATTTGTATACACTGTGAATTGTAGAAGGTTGGAACATTTCCTGGCTGAAAGGGGGTAGTACATCCTATAACAAGATAGGTAACCAGGTAATCCTTTTGCCATTATAAAAGTAAGACAAGTAAGGAACCTGCAGCCAATTAGTTGTCAACACACCACCCAGGAATTACAGAAATTGGGACCAATTTGCTTCTTTAAATCAGGGAGCATAGAGGCTGCCAGAAGAACTTCCAGTGTGAAAACTGATAAGAAGTCAGCACAGGAGAGGTCAAAAGGTCATGTTAAGGCAGTGCACTGCCTTTGTCTAACATTTTGAGGAAGGTTGGGGTAGTCACTCACTGGTGGGCGAAGAGACTAGGGTTAAAAAAGAGAGAAAAAGAAGATGAATCTTGGGAGTGCTTGATGGTATTTTGAGGTGGGCAAGCTGGTGAGGCAGGCCACAAGGTAGCAAAGGGATTTGCATCCCTTTTAATATGTTCAGAAAGGTGGCATGGTTTTGTTTTGATATCTTCCTATGCATACTTGTTCTCCATTGTTTATCATTCCTGTGTGTTTGCATTTCAATAAAGGCACTTTTTTTTATACTTCTGGTCTTGTATTATTCTGTATTCAGAGGTTTGCTAACAGGCTTCTTTGTTCTGTTATATATATTAATATCTCAATAAAATTATTTTTTCCCAGTCTTCAAAATCTTACTTTTAATATTTTTCTTTCTTTGTAAAGGTGAAAAATGTACCCAAAAACAGAATACCTCTTACTCTTACAATGCCATAGTGAAAGTTAACATTCAAAAAGAAATAAAACATTTGGTGTTTGTTGTGATGTGAGATTTTACATATAACTTGATAAATATTTTGTATGTCTGTATTTGTAATTTAGGCAAAGCAATGTAATTTAGTGTCTCCCCCACCCCCCACCCTTTACAACTGAGTCTCTTTGAATTTTACGACAGAGTTGGGAGAAGATGTGCCTTAAACCAGTTTGGCGAGTGTTTCTATGGTTTGGGAGCAGGTGTTAAGATGTTCTATTTCCCCCATTGGTCTTAAGTATGGCTGTTTGTAATTGGCTTGGATCAGAAGCTTTTAAGTACCATGATGTCCTATTGGCTCTAGGGGTTGGACAGAACATTTATAAATGTACGTGCTTAACCTCATAATCTCTCTCTTGCTAACCTGTGATGATGAGGACAACACAATGAAGAGCACAGCTCAGCAGCCATATTGACCAGGCTTAAGGCCTGTTCTGAAGAAAGCTGAGCACCAATGATGCCTTAACTAGAGACATTTAAGTAACTACAAGTCTGTGTGCCGCCTGAACTACATATCACCATTTAATCAGGTTGTATGGTTGCCAATATTCAAATGTACTTTGCATTTTGTTATTATTTCTGAATATTATCAATAATACATTATCTTATGTGTATCTTAACTTCTGCTTATCTTTTTACTACATCTAATTGCCTGAGGTTATAGATATAGAAGGGAAGGTAGGGATAAGTTATATACAATAATACCTTATAAACAGTGGTAAGTCTGTGAGATTAGGCATGCTGACAAAGGCTACTTATTAATAATACAATAGGGGAAAGTAGAGCAATATATTACTGTACCAAGAAAAAACAGTGTACATATTTTCAAAATTTTAATAAAAAATGCAAAGTTACAGGCATGTGTTTTTCCTTCTGTTATTATAAATATCTATTACTCCATTATATAGATTTAGGAGTGGTAAATCCATTTCTGAAATTGTCATTTCTCTACCATAAACCATTTCTGTGTGATATAAGATTCAATGAAAAATGCCATTTTGAAAATGTGTTGATTTTTTAAAATAAATGTTTTATGACATTACTATTTTTTCAGGCTCAGAATATTACAGTTTTTTTCTATTGTGCAATACTGAAATCACTTTCTCAAAACTCTACACACAGTTGCCATAACATTTGTGTATATAGACTAAACTAAATTGTTTCATATTGCTTTTATGCAAAATGATTCAATGACTAAGTGCCTCAAAATTCATTGAAATCCTGGAAATCCAGGACAGTGTTATGGCAGACAGTACAGCATTTGACAATGTGGCAATTGTTAGCATGACAACAATTGTCAGAATCCATAAAGTAAGCATGAAGCGCTCATACACTGTCCCATTTGAGAGGAACAGTGTATACATAAAAGAACTCCGAAACCAATATGTTCAGGTAAGAGGTCTATTCAATATAACGTAACACTACTTGTTCTTTAGTGGTTGAGGCTTTTAAGATAAAATGTATACAGTATGGTACTGTAATGTAATGTAATCTTTACAATATGGTGCCTTGTGTTTTTCTTGTTAGAGAGTCATGGAGTTGGAGGTTATGTAAATAGCCCATGTGTTCATCTTTGTGGATGAAGCTGTGTTTAATCTGGAAAAACAACAGCAACATGGACAGAATATTGTAGGGCAAAGAGCGATGGTGCAAGTTCCAGGACAGACAGTGCCCAACATCGCAATGTGTGTGGCAATAGGCAATGATGGTGTGTGATCACACAAACTAGTCATTAGTATATACAACACAGAGCGCCTCACCTTGTTCCTTGATGAACTCTACATGATACTGGTTCCAGAGGATGAGAGAGAGAGAGAGTGAGTGAGCATAAATGCATTCTGTAATTGTTGTAGTTTGGGGTAATGTGGCATTCTACCATACCACTGCAGTCACAGAGTGGTTTGCAGCACATCCAAGGATGTCCTCATTGTTTATACCACCATACTCACCATACCCTTCCTAAACCCCACTGAGGAGTTCTTTTCTGTAGGTTTATGACCACTATGCTATGAATGCTGGATGCCAAGATATGTCGGGGGTGGATCAGGCATGCCAAGAGATACTGCCCACGATGTATTGCTAGAGAGGACATAAACGGTCAAATCCAGAAGATTAGAAAAATACCACTATAGTATTGTTACAGTTGTGGACCAACTGCAAGTGTGTATATTTTGTTTCTGTCTGTAGCATTGACAATAAGTACTATTTTTTTTAAATGAATACAGTGATCCCTCGCTATATCGCGCTTCGCCTTTCGCGGCTTCACTCCATCGCGGATTTTATATGTAAGCATATTTAAATATATATCGCGGATTTTTTGCTGGTTCGCGGATTTCTGCGGACAATGGGTCTTTTAATTTCTGGTACATGCTTCCTCAGTTGTTTGCCCAGTTGATTTCATACAAGGGACGCTATTGGCAGATGGCTGAGAAGCTAGATTGCTTACTTTTCTCTTTCTCTTGCGCTGACTTTCTCTGATCCTGACGTATGGGGATTGAGCAGGGGGGCTGTTCGCACACCTAGACGATACGGACGCTCGTCTAAAAATGCTGAAAGATTATCTTCACGTTGCTATCTTTTGTGCAGCTGCTTCCTGAAACGACATGCTGCACAAAAGCTCGAAGTGCACGTATTGATTTTTGACTGAAAAACAAACTCTGTCTCTCTCTATCTCTCTCTCTCTCTCTCTCTCCCCCTGCTTCTGACAGAGGGGGTGTGAGCTGCCGCCTTCAACAGCTTTGTGCCGCGGTGCTTCGCATACTTAAGCCAAACAGCCCTATTGATTTGTTTGCTAGAGATTGTTTTCTCTATCTATGTGACATTCTGTGCTCCTGACACACACTCCTTTGAAGAGGAAGATATGTTTGCATTCTTTTAATTGTGAGACAGAACTGTCATCTCTGTCTTGTCATGGAGCACAGTTTAAACTTTTGAAAAAGAGACAAATGTTTGTTTGCAGTGTTTGAATAACGTTCCTGTCTCTCTCCAACCTCCTGTGTTTCTGCGCAAATCTGTGACCCAAGCATGACAATATAAAAATAACCATATAAACATATGGTTTCTACTTCGCGGATTTTCTTATTTCGCGGGTGGCTCTGGAACGCAACCCCCGCGATGGAGGAGGGATTACTGTACTCTGTATTTACCCTACAGTATGAAAAATAAAATCCGGATTTACTCTAAAGTTTCCTTTAATGGTGAACGATTTTATATTTTATGTAACGCCGTCTCTTGTTAGTGTTTTGTGAGCCTTTCTTTTGTGTTTGATCTAGTGGTCTTCCATAAAGACCACAGTTTGGTAGTATGTGTCTTTTTTGAGACATGGATTAACTGTTTTGGTGGCTGTAGTGCATTTTGGACGGGAGATTAACTGTTTGGCCAAGCCGTGTATTGGTGTTGTAGACTGTGTACAGAGTTTTGAGAAAGTGACTTAATTATTGCAGAACGCGCCTTAAAAACTATATATTTTGAGCATAAAAATGACAAGTTCCTTGTTCTTAATGTTAGTTGAGATGGAGATATCCCAAAACCAAGCACAGTAATCCCTCGCTATATCGCGCTTTGACTTTCGCGGCTTCACTCTATCGCGGATTTTTTATGTAAGCATATGTAAATATATATCGCGGATTTTTTGCTGGTTTGCAGATTTTTGCGGACAATGGGTCTTTTAATTTCTGGTACATGCTTCCTCAGTTGGTTTGCCCAGTTGATTTCATACAAGGGATGCTAGTGGCAGATGGCTGAGAAGCTACCCAACCAGAGCACGTATTACGTATTAAATAAAACTCCTCAGATATATTGTGAGCACGGGGGCTGTTCGCACCCCTAGAGGAAACGGCCACTCCTCAAAAAACGCTGAAAGATTACCTTCACATTGCTCTTTTGCTTGCTGGGCTTACATATGGCTGCTTTGTAAAGCGATATGCTTCCCGCACTGTGCTTCACATACTTAAAAGATCAAACAGCACGTATTGATTTTTGATTGTTTACTTTTCTCTCTCTCTTGCTCTGACATTCTCTGCTCCTGACGGAGGGGGTGTGAGCAGGGGGGCTGTTCGCACCCCTAGACGATACAGACGCTCATCTAAAAATGCTGAAAGATTACCTTCACGTTGTTCCCTTCTGTGCAGCTGCTTTGTCAAGCGACATGCTTCCCGCATGGTGCTTTGCATACTTAAAAGCTCGAAGGGCACGTATTGATTTTTGATTGTTTGTTTTTCTCTGTCTCTCTCTCTTTCTCTCTCTCTGACATTCTCTGCTCCTGACGGAGGGGGTGTGAGCAGACAGGCTGTTCGCACACTGGCCTAGAGGATACGGACGCTCCTCTAAAAAATGCTGAAAGATTACCTTTACATTGTACATCCTTGCAGCTGCTTTGTCCGGCGGTGCTTCGCATACTTAAAAGCCAAACAGCCCTATTGATTTGTTTGCTTTTCTCTCTCTTTCTGACATTCTCTGATCCTGATGCGCACTCCTTTGAAGAGGAAGATATGTTTGCATTCTTTTCATTGTGAGACGGAACTGTCATCTCTGTCTTGTCATGGAGCACAGTTTAAACTTTTGAAAAAGAGACAAATGTTTGTTTGCAGTGTTTGAATAAAGTTCCTGTCTCTCTACAACCTCCTGTGTTTCTGTGCAAATCTGTGACCCAAGCATGGCAATATAAAAATAACGATATAAACATATGGTTTCTACTTCGCGGATTTTCACCTTTCACGGGGGGGTCTGGAACGCAACCCCCGCAATAGAGGAGGGATTACTGCATTTGCTACTTTTTATTGTCAACCAGCATTTATTTTTCTCTCTTCTTATTCCTTCAAAATAGATAGATAGATAGATAGATAGATAGATAGATAGATAGATAGATAGATAGATAGATAGATAGATAGATAGATAGATAGATAGATAGATAGATAGATAGATAGATAGATAGATAGATAGCCTGGAATTTATAACTTGAAGGTTACAAAGATGCATTTTAATTGTACAGAAAAGGGAAAATTGTTGTTTAAATGTTTTTACGGAAATATGCAATGTTGGGGTGATCAACTGGAATGGCCACTGATGTGTCCACCACTGACCACCAGCATGGGCTGTCTATAACTGAAGACCAAGTGAGGAGACAACTGAGGAAGCTACAAACATGAAAAGCTGCAGGACCAGATGGAGTTGGTCCTTGTGTTTTTAAGGCTTGTGCTGACCAACTTTGTGGTATCCTCTGTCACATATCAGTCTGTCTGTAAGGCTTCAGAAAGTGATGCTGCTGTGGAAAACATTTTGCCTTGTTCCCGTTCCAAAGAAGGTAGGTGCTTCTTCACCTAATGACTACAGACCAGTGGCACTTGCGTCAAACATCATGAAGACCTTTGAGAGGCTGGTCCTGGACTATATAAGTCCTCTTGTCATAGACCACATGGACCCATTGCAGTTTGCCCATTGGACAAATTTCTGCATGGAAGATGCAATTATATATCTGCTACATCTGCTCCACAAGCCTAATTCCCATCTGGACAAAGCTGGCAGCACTCTGAGGATTATGTTTTGTGATTTCTCTGGTGCCTTCAATACCATCCAACCCCTTGTGTGAAGGGGTAAGTTCCAGTGGTGGCTGGTGAAAAAAAATTGGTTGGGGGCACAGTTTTGGGGGGACAGACTGAAGCAGCACTTCATAGCTCAGGAGAAAAGAAAAGAAAAAATTACACAAACTATACAGAACACTTTGAGTAGTGAGAAAAGCACTATATAAATGTAAAGAATTATTATTATTATTAGTAGTAGTAGCACAGCAAGAAATTTGTTCGTGGGTTTGGATATATGAAACTATGTGGGTAAATAAAATTTTATGCACATAACATGGTTGATGAACTTGACCATAAGTAGCCAAACGAGGGGGATCCTCTAATAAAACCCTGCTCAGTAATGCACACAACACTGGAAGATGCATGCATACAAATTCAAAGACCCAGCCGTTAAAAATAATAATCTATTCTTCATGGCTATTACAAAAAGAAAACTAAAAGTATAGCCTTACCATGATACAAAAACAAAGCAAACAAACAAAAACATTTAACTGGCATGATAGCACTCAAACTATAGATACCAATGATAACCTATGGTGAACAATACTGTCAAGTGAATGTTTTTCTCTCTCTTGAGTTCTCACTCAGTTCAGTCTTATTAACCTTATTTCGATCTATTATCATTTAAATTAGCATAAAATGACGGAAATAAATTCATTTGGGAATTTAAGGATTAAGGACTAATATCTAAGGTGGGAATAGTACTTTCATTTAGGCATTCTTTCACTTTTCATAGGTGTGGTTTAAAAATAATAATCCTGTGTGCAATTCATTATAATTAACAAAAGCAAACTTCACTTGTTATTGCACATATCATCATATGCTAAATCTCCCCGTGTCTGCGTGGGTTTCCTCCGGGTGCTCCGGTTTCCTCCCACAGTCCTAAGACATGCAGGTTAGGTGGATTGGCAATTCTAAATTGGCCCTAGTGTATGCTTGGTGTGTGGGTGTGTTTGTGTGTGTCCTACGGTGGGTTGGCACCCTGCCTGGGATTGGTTCCTGCCTTGTGCCCTGTGTTGGCTGGGATTGGCTCCAGCAGACCCCCGTGACCCTGTGTTCGGATTCAGCGGGTTGGAAAATGGATGGATGGATGGATCATATGCTAAACGGCAGTGAGAACCACACATCTCCTGATTTTTACATAATTAATATTAAAGTTCATTTTATTTATCCCATGAAAATTATCTCATAGTATCTAGTATCTTTATATGCAATCATTTCACAATTATGTGCAATAAAATCAGATCTACTTTATAAAAAGCAGCTCGGTACGTTTTAAATAATCAATCATTTTGTGAAAGATCTAGGTGAATGTATCATACTACCCACTACATTTTTAAGAAAGATTAAACAGTAACAGAGTACTTTTCTATTCTAACAAGCTAGACATGAACTACTATGTGTTACATGGTTTACATTTGATCACAAAACATTCTTTGTTATTTATTAGTTCATGTGCTTTTGGATAAATAACATTAGAAAGCTAAAGATCTTAGCATGACTTGCTTTTACTGGTCAGATTTTGATTAAAAAAATAACTACCGGTAATCTTATTTAGTGTATGGACCAAAAAGTGCTAATAACTTTCAAAAAGTGATGAATGAACAGATTGATCATGATGAGATCTAAATTAAGAGCATCTAAACAATGCTGACATGGGGAGAAATCCAAATAAAAACTTTAGGATGGGTTCCATTAAGAAAGAGGTATACAAACACTGATGGAATTTTAATTCCATTGGGGTCTCAGTGGAGAAGACTAGTACTGACCAGTAACTCTAGTTACATTTACTACAAATATTTTGTTGTTCTGTATCTCTAGATGCATGAACAAGTGTATGCTATACAGAACTAGTAATTACAAATTCATGTTTGCACTGATGTAATTATGCCATGTTGTGAACTAGAAGTTGTTTATTTTATGTATCATTAAAATTTTGCCAACAGAGGAGCCACAAATTACCAGAATTAATTGTAGATGACAGTTTGGTATATGTTGTTTTTTTTTCCAAAAGAATTTTTACTTAGGAATCTCTCCATTTTTATATTCTATCTGCAGGCTCAAAAACTTCATTTGCATTCTGTTTGAAGGTGTCATTATTACCTAAAATGATCTAACAGCCTGTTTGTTATGTTTAAATGGTACATGATTTGTAATATACAGTGTATGATTTAGGTTTTTAATTGGTGACGCTAATGCAAATGTAATGGCAACAGAACACTTGACAATGGAATTTTAGAGAAATGCATGTATTCCAAAACTATTTTAAACACTGATACAGCACAAAGACAGATACAACTTATCCCTTACAGCATCTATTTCTAAATTAACTAACTAAAGGATTATGAATAGCCAGAGCTTGTTTTGGGAGGTTCAGGCACAAGGTATGAAAGAGCTAAATAGCATACCAGTCCATGGCAGGGCACATTTTTATGTGATTTAATTTATTTAAAAAAATTACAAAAGAATCTTCCCCAGGATAAACTTTCTCTATACTGTGATTACTCTTGTTGGTACTATGCTTCATTCTTAAATTTATTTTAAAAAATGAATAAATTTCTATTGGCTCCAGCAGACCCCCGTGACCCTGTGTTCGGATTCAGCGGGTTGGAAAATGGATGGATGGATAAATCTCTGTTTATTACATGAGACTGTTGCTAAGTGGCTGTTTCAAGTCTTCTTGACAATACCTTGATGATTTCTTTCTCTGCTTCAAGTACATTCTATAGATATTTTTTATTCTCAATCAGTTTAATCTGAAATACTACTTGCCATATCAAATATAAGAAAACACTTCTGTACAGTAAAATGAATACAGACTGGAAACAACAAAAATACCTGAAGCACAATTTACAGACCTATATTTTACACGTTTTATTTGAAACATTATTTCAGGAACAGAATTTTAAGTGTCTTTAAAAGAAATGTTATTGAGTAAAACCAAAGTCCCCACATACTCGTTTTGTTCAGAATCAATGGGGTTTTAGTATTTTGAATACAGATATGCGTGTGGCTACCACATCTAAAAATCTAATCATTAATACAAAGACACACAAATACATGTAGTCCTTGCACCAGAAATGGTCAACTAGAGATGCGTGGAAAGGACAAATTTGATCAAAGCTCACAGTTTACATTTTGACTCTATTATATTATTTTCTTTTATACTGTGTATGGTGAAAGGAAAAAAATGTTACACTGTATCATGAATCCTGTAGTTGGAAGGGTGTACAAATAATAACAGATCTTCTAAAGTCTTCTCACTTATGTCCTGGCCTGACTAGTGGTACCCAGACCTTGTCTCATAACCCTAACTAGTCTCTATATATTTTGCAACAACCACCTTATCTTGCTTAGATTTTTCAGCCTTCCCACCAAATTGTTGCTACCCTCCCTACATTGTCAGCTCATTCTTTCAAAAATAATACTATTTAGCAGCATGCTTTTATCCAAGGTGACTTAAAATGGAAGTTATAATACAATCAACAATGAAGGTACAAGAATCAAAAGCAACAGAGAACAAGATAAAAAACAAGCACAAGGTAGTAGAACTACTACATAATTATATCTGCAACTAGACTAAGACAAAAACTCTTTGTCAGTGCAACAGCAGTTATCCTATACCAGGGGTAGGCAATGTCGGTCCTGGTGAGCTGCAGTGGCTACAGGTTTTCATTCCAACCCAATTGCTTAATTAGAAACCAATCATTGCCAGTCTCAGACCTTATTTAATTTTATGGCTTGTTAGTCTGTGCAATGTAAGGCTCTTATATTGTAGATTTTTTTCCTTTCCAAGGATATCATCCAAATGATTTGAAGCCTAAAACAGATCATTTTCAGTCTGTCACATTTTTCTATTAAGTGTTTTATTAAATCAAACCGTGCATGATGAACACACACAGATGTAATTGGAAAAAAGCTAGCTGGAGAACTGCTGGCTGCTTTGTCTTTTACATCTTATTGCTAATAAGGAGCAATTAAAACACTGAATGCAGCAGTTTAAGATTGAAATAAGCAATTAAGGTTGGAGAACCTTAACAAACGAGACCACTAAAATGAAGCATCAAAATGTCACTTAAGCAATATGTGCTTCATCAGCAATAATTGAGTTCTCATTAAGGAACTGGGTTGGAACAAAAACCTGCACATACTGCGGCTCTCCAGGACTGACATTGCCCACCCCTCTCCTATACTATAGGACAGAAACTAAGCAGTTCCAAAATATTTAATGAAAATGTGCATTTTCAAAAGATGCATTAAAAACAAGTAAATTGGGTGCAGTTCAAATTGATAAAGGGAGCTCATTCCACAGCTTTGTAGCAAGATCTGGACAGACAGAGGCAGAATAAAGACTTCTTAAAGGAACATAAGGAGAGACCAAGGATTGGAGATATTGAGGAGTAGAACTGTTCAGAGAATTGCAGAGTAAGACAATACTTTTGAATTGGATCCTTGCAGCAACAGGAAGCCAGCTGAGAGACCGGAGCAGAGTAGTAGAAGCGAAACAAGGAACAGAGAATGCAGTCAAATAGCTTCATTCTTGAGAAACTGGAGAAGTCTGATAGCAGCTGAAAGATGTCCCGTGAGGAGAGAGTTGCATTAGACCAATAGTTGTAATGAAAACTGTCCTCTCATTCTCACTCTTTACTCAAATTGTATGCATATATATATATATATATATATATATACTTGGAGTAACAATGGACTTGTATATTTCTGAAACATCTCATACCGTCATTTACCAAAGATATAAGATTCAAAATATACCAAACCGTGACTGAGCATACATCTCATACTGCATTTGTAGTTTTCATCTTGGTGTCACGAAATGGATGCTGTCATATTAGCAAAAATGTTTTAAAAAATGACAAGATTTGTGACTTGTCGATGAATGTGAAAATGCTATTTTTTTTCCTATAAAAAAGTCTAACAGCAGGTCTGACATCTGTTATCTTATAATGGGAAAGGAGAATTTTATGTGATCTGCTTCTTTTAGATAAAATATAAACTAGGAAACTTGGAAACTTTCAGAAAACTTTAAATGGTAAATATGCAGCTAAATTTATAACAATTAATATACACCTCAAAAATATTAAAATGCAGAACACTTCAAAGGTAATAAAATACAGAATAAAAAGGAATTAAAAATCAATATTATTTATTTCTCCCATACAAGTACAAGCACATATTTTATTAAAGATACTTGCACTATATCCATAGTCCAATCATTCCATGAACACTCTGTACTAAAACTTATGTAACTGTAAGCTTTTAAAAACTATGCTAAAACTTTAGTGTAAAAATTTTTCAACATGTAGTATAGCATGAGAAAAAGTATATACTGAAACCTTGCATAAAGATGCTGTAGGTTAATTTCCTAGCAATGTAGGAACATTAGTCATACAAACAAGTAAGGATCACATTTGAACCTGACCCATTTCTGTAATACCTGTGTAGAAAAGGTAAAACATAAAGAAAGAAAAAAAGTGGTTTAAAGTCATTGTAAAGTCCATGATTCTTCTTAACATACAGGGCATCACAGTGTAAATCAGATACAATCCTGGCATTTTCAGGACATACAGTTTAAAAATATAGTGTAATGCTTCAGTCAAACAGGAAGTAAATGAATAAAGCCATACTATTATTGAATACTTTGTATTTTTTTTTTTACGAATGCAGGTAAATATATATAACAAGCAAAAACCATAAAACATTACAGAAGATTAAAGCTTAAAGCAAGTTAGTCACAATCATTTGTGTGAAAAAAAAGATTGGGGGTTGAATACTTTTTAAGGCACGTTTAGTTCAGCTCAGCATCTTAAGTCACCTTCTGAAATGCAGAAAGGGTCTGATGGCTTTCTTCTACAACAATGTACCTACATCTTTGTTAAGTATTCTTTTACCAAAGAAGACTTTGATGAAAGCCAAGCAATACGGTGATGTCCGCTTGTTCTACAGGAGTACCTTTAACATTCTTATAAACTTAACTGTTTTGAGAATGCTGAATATTTGGAAATTACTTCTAATTTCAAAATGCAAAATAGCAGACTATGATACTGTAAACTCTATGGGCTAACCCAAACCTAATTCTAACCACTATGGTGATCAAACAATCACCTACAGGATCACATGTACAAATGTAGCTAGTAACCATCAGAATCGATTTGTTGCAGCTAAGTGTGAATTTTAGATTTGTGGACCTTCTTAAAGAGTGAAAAGGCCATGGTGATATCCAAGGCTTAAGACTGCCTTTCTGCAGTTATCCCTCTTGTAATGTTTTTCTTAGTACTACATGGTGAGAAGGAAGAGGGCCTTTGCAATAAACTGTGTGTTCCCTATACAAATTATGTATAACTTTATCCTAATTACCAATTTTTCACCAGAAAAACAGTTGAAAAACAAATGAAACAAAGAAAATACATACTACAGGTAACAAGCAACTAAACTTCCAGTGTGAAAGGCTTTGTTACTGTGTAATAAAACACACTGTGAAAGCCAGTAATCCAAGTTATAATAAGCCAGTAAGCTTAACATGCACCATGGATAAACAATAGAAACAATTGGAGATAATACAGAGCAACACATGTCAAATGCAGGTGTATAGAAATGTTCTCAGATATTTTTGAGTAAGGAAAACAAAAGTATTGAGGCAAGGTGCGATAGTTATACTCACTAATGCTGATTAATAATTTCACTGTATAGTCTGTATTCTGTTGACATCATCAACAATGTTTAATTCTTTTAGCATGTTTTCATACAAGATATGTGGCTCAAACTACTTTACAATAAATTTGGAAGTAAATGACAAAGGGTAAATAACAATGGGTAACAAAATTTAACTTATTTTTGAATCAATGTAGGTGAATCTTACAGTATGTTTCATGCTGAATTCAAATATTTAATCAGACTTTCTCTATCATGCAAGGGTTTTAAGTGACACATGATTATAATAAATCCTGTTAGAGGAGAACAGGAGTCCTGGCCGGGAAGGAGGACAGTTTCTTACCTGGACAGTAGGCCAGAACAGAAGGACAGACATGTTGGCCAGCTGGACTAATGTATTGTTTGGACCAGCATAAGCTTAGTTAATTGGGAGCAGTTCCATCCCCCATGCAGCAGTGGTCCTCATGTGGCAACCCATTCGGGACACCTGTAGGGGTGCTTGGGAGTAGGAGTCCGGAAGTGCAACCTTGTTGGGATCCCTGGGTGTCAATAGAGGGTGTTGTCAGGGAAGGACCTCCCTACTTTCTATATGTCCCGAAAGTGCTTCCTGGAAAACATGGCATGGCGCCAGAATCATTCCCACGTCAGGTTTGAAAAGAAACCCACTGTTCCACATTGGGTGAATCAGAGTCAACAGACGGTGGGCAACACTCAGCGGGAGGATGGAAGGAAGATGAATTTATATATTTCGTGTTTATTGCAACTGGTCTTTGGAAGGGTGATTTTGAAAAAGTGCTGAGGTTTAATAAATATCTTTTATTTAAACCTATATGTGTGTTGGACTTTACCTTGTTTGAGGTTTAGGGCTCAGGGATAACCTCTGGTAGTTACAACCGTTAACCCACAACCCTCCTGTCACGGTGCTTGAAACTCCACAGGGGACCCATTCGCTCTTTAATCATATTACTTTGTCATAATGCTCAAAAGTCCAAAGGGACCCCCACTCCCTTCAACAGAATTTCATGGTATTGCTCTGTACTCTACTAAGTTAATACATAAGTTTTTAAACATAGGGTACCTGCACTAATGTACATACACTTAAGATACTGAATATAATAGCAGGACATGTCACTTGCAGAAGTTCTCAGATGATTCTGCACTTATGAGGTGAATTAATAAGGGGGATGAAACAGAATATATAGTAGGTGTCAGGTGAAAAACTTTGTTTTTTGGTAAATAAAGAATTGTCTGCAACTTAATAATAACATAACCAAGCAACTGGTTATTGACTTTTACCGCACAAAAAGCCTCCATGGCCAGTTACTCTCATAACTTTGAGGAACTGTATAGGGATGGGCTGAGCAGACTTTATTTTCTTGAGATTGCATTTCTGCTGCATGTAGGTAAAGATATGCGTTTCAAATTCTACAACTCTGTAATGACCAGTATGATTTCCAATACTGTAGTATGTTGGTCTGGCAACATCATTTCAAGAGAGACCCACGGAATCAACAAGCTAATTAAAAAGGCAGACTTGGATATAAGATCCACTCTTGACCCAATGGATGCAATAGCAAAGGAAAGATTTAAAATAAAATGAGTGCCATTATGAACAATGCTGCACCTCCTCTCTCTTACACACTAGCACTGAGTACTTTCAGCCAATGGATTATTCAAAAGTGTGTCAAGAAACGCTACAGGAGGTTTCTTCATACCAATGACAATCAGTGTTGCCACATGTGCAGGTTTTCTGCCAAATTGGGCTAGATGGTAAACAGATCTGCGGGTAAAAATATTGATTAGGTGTGATGTGGTTTTTTTGGGCTTCTCATAAAATATATCAAAGCCAGAAAAAAAAACAAAAAACAAAACAGAAACTTAAAAAATATATTGTCAAAAAAATGTTTATGTCAAAGTCAACTGCTTAACAATTGATGGGCAAGACGTTTTTGCAAGAAAACAACATGCTGCCACAAGTTCAAGTTAACTCAAAGGTCACCTTCATCGCTCATAGCTGTCATCTACTCAGTCCTGCTGTGGTAGATGAGGAAGACAGCAACATTGTATGAAAGAAAGAAACACACAGTTTGGTTGTGTTATTTATAAATATGAGAGCTGACCAAAACAGAAAGAAGCAATAAAAGAACCAAAGAAAAAGGCTGACTGAAAAATAAGACTTGCCAGCAGAGTAGATAGCACATCCTTTACACAATGATTTGCGTTGAGATTAATGTGCTTTTCATGAAGCACTGGCAATAGACAGCAGCCTATACAAGCTTTGTTTTCAATAATAAAACACAAACACTGTAAAAACTACAGATCAGTTTGAATAATTTCTGCACCTAAAATCTAGAATACTTTACCTATGGAATTTCACCAGACTGATACTGTGGAGCATTTTGAAAAACTGCTAAAAACCCATTATTTTAATAAGGCTTTTTGTAGCTGCATTTCAGTTGTATTTTTAATAGACTGTATGGTTATAGAATTATCACATTCTTCAGGGATCCGCAGTCTCTCCCCACTATTCTCTGCTGTCTTTTCTGTTTTATCTGTGGTGATGACCTGTTCCACCACCACCTGATCAAGATACCATGCAGCCCCCTGAGATGATGGAATGAAGGTGGGGGTCTCATCTGTCCACAAGACCTACTTTATCAGAATCTTATCATGTGAAGCACGAAAACAAAGAGGACTGATTTAGGAACGTGTATGTTTGGCAGAATGCCCGGTGGAGGCTGGGCATTCTTTTGGCCTTTGAACCCCTGCAGATTTTGTTTTTTTCTAGAGCTTAATTGGAGTTTTTTTTGTGCTCCTCACCATTTCACCATGCCTTGTTTTGTTGTTACTTATTCTTCAATATTATTGCCTTAACTTAATTGTTTTTCTTTTTTTGTAACTATTTCTTTGTCATCTTGTAAAGCACTTTGAGCAACACTGTTGCATGAAAATGTACTATATACAGTTAATAAATGTTGTTGTTGATAGGTATTTTATTACAAATACAGTTAAACAGATGTCATGTTCATAGGTTTTTACCCAGTTCAAATAGTATTTTCTAACTTTAAACATCAGTCTTAATGATTTGTGTTTGTAAACTGCTGAAGGAGAGAGTCTGTAGTTTATCTTTTTGTTAGCTGTGCAGAAACAAGACAGAGTGGACACACACACACACCGAACATGCACACTAGGGCCAATTTAGCATTGCCAATTCACCAAACCTGCATGTCATTGGACAGTGGGAGGTAACTGGAGTACCCGATCAGATACTGGGAGAACATACAGACTACATGCTGGGAGGACCAAGGACGCAAACCCTGGTCTGCTTACTTTCTCTTACGGCAAGGCAGCAACACTACCATTGCCCCACTGTTTAGTTTTGAAGGAGTTAAAGGTGTATTTGAAGTTTAAGAATATGACTTACTGTTGTACCGTAAAAAAGAGAAAACATAGAAGAATATTTATTATACATTTATGAATTATTTTGAGTAAAGTTAATAATAATAAATCAAAATGATTCAAGAATATGTCATCTTACAAGATTTTTATGGTGGATTAGTATTTAAACTCTAGAAAACTTTTGAAAAATGCAAATTAAATTATGTAAAAATTATAATTTGGTTATATCAATTTTTATTCGTCACATCTGGATGAAATTAACATAGGTTCTTGGTTTTTGTAAAATTTTATATTAGTTTCTGTTTGTAAGTTTATGTAAAGCTTTGTGAAACCCCTTATAACTAACAAAGATAATAATAAAAAATACAAATATGTTATAGCCATCAATATTATCGAATTTTAATATCCAACTCTACCAATTAATATTGGCCATCACCAATAACCAGGTTTAAATACAGTAGGGAAAAAACGACAGATGAAATTACCTTACTGAAAAACTGACACTTTAGATGGGGGCATGGGGCTCAAAATCCTTACCAGTTCACCTTCAGCTTCCAAAAACTGAGCTGGTTTAATTTCCATGCGCGCCTTCCTCTCACCTTTGGGCCCCTGGCCAATTCTGCAATCCACTTCTAGGCCTGTCTACCATGCAATTTGTGAACCACACAGTGATGTGTTAAATGAACTTTTAAGTGTGCTAAAATTGATGGGAGTGGTTTGTTCATTATATGTTGGATTTTCTATGTACATCTTCATGTTCTTCTTTTCTGGTCAAGAGTGCTCATTAGGCTGGTTTCAGTGTTATCTGGCGGGTTTTTGAAAGCTGTCAAACTCGATGTCAATACGCCTTTATATACCTCACCGTGACAGTAACTGCCAAGTCATAAGTTTTTTTTTTAGTTTGTCTTTCTTTTACATCATTCTGGAGTTTACTTAAGAGATATTTGTCGTTTGTCAAAATACATTATTATTGATTCGTTTATTTATTCACTGAGCTTCTGTAAAAAGCTAAATTATGTGGCAACTAAATTTCAATCTCTTGAACAAGCTTGAACCCGCATGGCGCTGAAAGTTGAATCCGTCAGTCTTGTTGAATGCTCTCGTTTGAGGCATCTGATTGCCCATACACTTATTTTTTTCTCTTGTGCGACAACTTCATATTCAAAGTATAGTGTGCGGATGGAAGAAATGTTCAAGGACAGTCTCATGTGGCAGGCCAATGTTAAAACGGCTTGCCATAGTCTCACACTAGTCACGTGTGCTGTCCGCGCCACCCTGCTTTATCTCTGCGCTCACCCCACGGTGTCGCCTGTATTTTCTTCCGCGAGTGAAAGCGAAAGTAAAAGGCGGTGCCCGTTCGCGCTTCCTGTGAGCACGGTAACTGATCAGCTTACTGCAGTTAGCCGACGGAGACGCGAACCATTTGACGTTGGAAAACAAGCCATTATGGGCCAAGGTAACGGGCGTCCCGACGTGTTTCTGATGAAGCAGGGGAGTGAGGCGAGTTGGAATAAATAGTGGACAGACGCTACGACTGTTTGCCCGGCTTACTTACTTGCGCCCAGTCATGATTTACGATTCGGGGGTTTTTTGCTCATACGAACATCAAAACAGTTATTGCATGTAAAAGGAGAAACGTTTCGTTTCCATATTTAGTGGTAAGCTTAAAAAGAGGGTTTAACTGCGGTGATTCCACAGCTGTGAACGTCGGCACGGTGCAGCTCCTGCTGTCTTTTTAACCCAGTGCTGCGCAGTGAGGTACAGAGGCTGGGTGTCAGTGTTGGTAATCGCGTGGTTAACACTACACATAGCATGGTAATGTGATACTTTTTATTTTGCTTTAAAGCAAAACGTTTTCTTAGTAGCAATGAAACATTTTAGCGAGGCATGTGGATTTTAACTACAACAGATATAACGTCGCTGTGTATGCAGTTTTTTTATTCAGATAGAATGTACAGAATGTGTATTGTATGATAATCATTAATGATTTGGAAGATACATTGTGGCATGCATACTATCATGGGGAATTTACGCTATGGAGACTGATCGGTTTATTTGTAGAGTTTTGAATGTCAAACTTAACTGTAGGCATATGGATTTTTACTACAACAACTATAACGCTGCTGTGTATGCATTTTTTTAAATCGAGTGTACGGAATGTATATTGTATAATAATCATAACTGATTTGGAAGATACATTGTGGTATGCATGCTATCAAGGGAAATTTACGCTCTGGAGACTGATCGGTTTATTTGTAGAGTTCTGAATGTCAAACTTAACAGCTTTTTTTTTCATGAATCCCTGTTATGCTCAGTGTAAAACGAAGTGATCCGTTTTAGCATACTCATGCTTGGTGTCTAGCTGTGCACTAGATTCACCCTGCGTCGGCTCTCACGTTCAAAAGCACTTTAGATTTGAATTGAGACTTATTTCATTACCGTGCTTCTGCAGGTTTTTTTATTTTTTACAAAAGGCAATTTTCTTCTGCAAGAGTCTGTTTGTATCGATTTTCAGATTAAGAAACCGCAATATATGACATGTACAGAGTACGGTGGAATTCTTACTTGCTTATCTATCCAAAATTCAAAATATTACCACTCTCTGAAGTCATTATAAGCTAGTATGTACTGTATTTATTTACTTGTATACATGCAAGAAAGAATGCCATCTAAAACTATGAACGAGGGTGAACAGCGTTGGTGGTAGACAGTAACACCTAGACATTTTTGAATCTCCATAATGTGCCGTGTGTAAAATAATCACTCGCTTATCACAAGATGAGCTCTGACACTTGATTTGGAGAAATCAAGTTATAGGCAATCCTCTAGAAATGTGTAATCCTCTGCATGTCACTGATGCACCAATTAGGGACAGAAAAGATACGGTGTGTTATTGAAGAACACCACATATAACAGTACATTTTTAACTTCATGCTTTGCGATGAGCAGATGCTGCATGTTGTGTCTATTAATTGCGCAGTAGAATACTACAGACTGCATGGTAAAGTGGAATATGAGTTTTCTGCTTTGTATTTTGCTTTTATGCAATACATTTCTTTAGTAGCATTTAAACTTTTTAGGGAGTCATGTGGAATGATATTACTGTACATCAGTTTTAATGTAGCTGTATGTACAATTTTGTATTCAAATGGAGTGTATTTATTATCTATGGTTATAATTGATTTGGAAGGTACATTGTGGAATGCATGCTGTGAAAGGAGTCTTAAACACTAGAGACTAATTAGTCTATTTGAAGAGTTCTGAATGTCCACCTTTGACAGTTTTTTTTTTTAAATAAATCCCCATTATGCTCAGTGTAAAAATTAAGTGCTCAGTTTTAGCATATTCCCACCTCGTGTCTATCCGTGTACTAGATGCTGCCTGGGTAAGCTATGCCAATCAAAAAAACTCTTTAGATTTGGATGAAGAATTTTTTCATTATTTCATTCTGCAGATTTTTTTTAATGCAAAAGGAAAGTTTTTCTGCAAGAACATATTTGTTCCGAGTCAGATGGGACCTCTCCCAGAAAGGAAAGCCTGCCTCCAGTACCTCCCTCTAGTGTCACCCACAGACACCAACAGGGCTTCCCACCTCAACTGTAACTTCCATGCAACCCTGCAGGTGTCCAAACTGGAATCATACCAGAGGAATGCTACCACTCATCATATTGCAGAAATACTTGACTTTGTGAGGCAGTCTCCCCTTATCCTTCCATTCAAACAGCCTCTTATCTAGGAAAGATACTTTTAACCAACCTGGGTGGATGCCAGTCAGTCTATACCTTCCTTTAAAATACACATAAATGCAAAACATTTAATATGTAAAATTAAGGTTAACTAAAATTTTGTGCAATTTGGTACTGTTAGCATATTAAAATGATCCTTAGTTACTAAGTAATAACTTTATTGAAAGTATTCAGCTCTTTTTGCACCGTTCAATATTATATAGATCACACAATAGGAATTTGAAAAGGAAAAAAAATCATTTTGCATGCTGTATTTGGGTGAAAAGGTTGAGTGCAAAGTAAAAACAGTTGTGACAACACTGAGCAAGTCTGCTGAGGCCAAATAGCCTACACTTGATAATGTAATTAAAAACTCAAGCTCAAGGCAAAGCCACCCATGAGCCTGTTATAGGTTGTTACCTTGACCACGAGCTCTTTCGGTAGCTTCTGAGGTCCCAGAAACACAATGTAAAACTTCAGTTTATTTGAAGGATTACATTTAAAGTAATAACAGATATTGTTATTTAGTACAACATTGTTTATTTGCAAGTTTGACAAAATGGCTTCTGTAGATTACTGAAATGTACTCATTACAGTTGACCATTGACTAAGTTTAAATTTAAAAAAAAAAAAAAAATGAAAGCAACCGTTACTCCTTGTTTGTTGGAGTAGTGTTATGTGTTCAGAGATACATATTACTTAATTAATAGATGCATTTCATGTTTTCCATGTATCTATTTCAGATTTCCTGGGACATATTTTTTGAAACACCTCTTATGAAAGTTTTTCGTTGAAGCTGACACGACCTATGCAGAACACCAGGAAGGCTTTCAATGTCAGATACCTGCTGAGAATAATATTCCTTCCTGAAGACTTGGCTAAGCTTCAGTTCTGTTTACTTCTGAATGACCGATGAGAAAGAGAAGCACCCACATTGTAATTGTTTTTGTACTGGAAATTGTTGTAGCTAGCTTCTTTCTAAATACACTAAATACAGTGCATCTGGAAAGTATTCACAGCGCATCACTTTTTCCACATTTTGTTATGTTACAGCCTTATTCCAAAATGGATTACATTCATTTTTTTCCTCAGAATTCTACACACAACACCCCATAATGACAACGTGAAAAATGTTTACTTGAGATTTTTGCAAATTTATTAAAAATAAAAAAATTGAGAAATCACATGTACATAAGTATTCACAGCCTTTGCCATGAAGCTCAAAATTGAGCTCAGGTGTATCCTGTTTCCCCTGATCATCCTTGACATGTTTCTGCAGCTTAATTGGAGTCCACCTGTGGTAAATTCAGTTGATTGGATATGATTTGGAAAGGCACACACCTGTCTATATAAGGTCCCACAGTTGACAGTTCATGTCAGAGCACAAACCAAGCATGAAGTCAAAGGAATTGTCTGTAGACCTCACGAGACAGGATTGTCTCAAGGCACAAATCTGGGGAAGGATACAGAAAAATTTCTGCTGCTTTGAAGGTCCCAATGAGCACAGTGGCCTCCATCATCCGTAAGTGGAAGAAGTTCGAAACCACCAGGACTCTTCCTAGAGCTGGTCGGCCATCTAAACTGAGCGATCAGGGGAGAAGGGCCTTAGTCAGGGAGGTGATCAAGAACCCGATAGTCACTCTGTCAGAGTTCCAGAGGTCCTCTGTGGAGAGAGGAGAACCTTTCAGAAGGACAACCATCTCTGCAGCAATCCACCAATCAGGCCTGTATGGTAGAGTGGCCAGACGGAAGCCACTCCTTAGTAAAAGGCACATGGCAGCCCGCCTGGAGTTTGCCAAAAGGCACCTGAAGGACTCTCAGACCATGAGAAAGAAAATTCTCTGGTCTGATGAGGCAAAGATTGAACTCTTTGGTGTGAATGCCAGGCATCACATTTGGAGGAAACCTGGCACCATCCCTACAGTGAAGCATGGTGGTGGCTGCATCATGCTGTGGGGATGTTTTTCAGCGGCAGGAACTGGGAGACTAGTCAGGATAAAGGGAAAGATTACTGCAGCAATGTACAGAGACATCCTGGATGAAAACCTGCTCCAGAGCACTCTTGACCTCAGACTGGGGCGACGGTTCATCTTTCAGCAGGACAACGACCCTAAGCACACAGCCAAGATATCAAAGGAGTGGCTTCAGGACAACTCTGTGAATGTTTTTGAGTGGCCCAGCCAGAGCCCAGACTTGAATCCGATTGAACATCTCTGGAGAGATCTTAAAATGGCTATGCACCGACGCTTCCCATCCAACCTGATGGAGCTTGAGAGGTGCTGCAAAGAGGAATGGGCGAAACTGGCCAAGGATAGGTGTGCCAAGCTTGTGGCATCATATTCAAAAAGACTTGATGCTGTAATTGCTGCCAAAGGTGCATTGACAAAGTATTGAGCAAAGGCTGTGAATACTTATGTACATGTGATTTCTCAGTTTTTTTATTTTTAATAAATTTGCAAAAACCTCAAGTAAACTTTTTTCACGTTGTCATTATGGGGTGTTGTGTGCAGAATTCTGGGGAAAAAAAATTTGAATTTAATCCATTTTGGAATAAGGCTGTAACATAACAAAATGTGGAAAAAGTGGTGCGCTGTGAATACTTTCCGGATGCACTGTACCTTGGCAAAAAGTAGAAAGGCAAATTTCAAAATATTCTAACCAGCTGGTAGTAAGCAAAAGGGCAATTATTTACTGTGATACAAGATGATGGCATGGTCCCCCCAGTTTTCAGATTTACTAGCTATCTGGTAGTGTTTTTAAAATGGTAGCATGAAACTGGGTGCATAAACACCATTATTAAATAATGTTGTTTCCACTGTGCCATTAATTTTCAAAAGTGTGCAGAAAAAAGGGAATTGAACGTTTTACTTCATTATAGTGCCCTTGATACTTTAGCAATGCTGTTTTTTCATTATGTGTTTACCTTCCTTAGTGTGTTTTACGGTTAGAGAAGCATTATTTAACCAACAGTTCCTGACTGTGTATCTAATACAGTTTTTATTTACAATCCATAGGTATACTAAATACTGCCAGTGAACCAAATTCTGAAAAGTGTGATTGACTTTGGCATTATTATTCTGGATGCCTTAAAACAAAGACTTTTGCTTAATGAAGAGAACTCATGAAGGAAGCATAAAAGAACAACATAAAATGGGGATATGTTGTACAAAACCCTCTGCATCTTCTGACGAAATTAAGGTCTTGTTGCAAAAAAATGAGGAACATCAACAGAAAAATAATACAGGTGCATATACTCACCAGACGTTGAAAACAAACACAGATACACCTGACAGGGAAGAAGATCAAATACTAGAGAGGTGAGTTGTTTTTTTGTGTTTTTACTTAGATATGATTTAATGCATAAATTAATTATACATCACACATTGCTGAAATATTTTGTATAGTTCTGTTTTATTAAATATAGGACTGGTACATTTCTAAAATAAAATTTCTTCTAACTGGTGAAGTACTACTAATAGTAAAGACAAAAACAGCATTATTACGATTAAAGTCGGGCACAGGAGAATTTAATGTGAGAGAAGTGTCCTTCTGTAGTCTCCATCTGCCTTCGGTAAAAAGTAAATACATATGTTAGTCAAGAATATTTCATAAACAATCTAAACTTAATATTATAACTTTTTGATTAATATTGGGTACTGGGGCCAAATGGCATGTAATAAGAGGCAATAGAGTTCTACATTTTGAAAGTTTATTAATGGATGAGCAAAAATAAATCTTAAGCCAAGTGATATTTAAGTGAAACTTTGGAGAAGTTAACAAACCATATACAATTCAAAGCACACTACTTCACGCATGAGATATGGTGGAAGCAGTATAATGGATTGAGCATACATGGCCGCAGATAGCATAGACTCACTCAACTTTTAACTTTACAGAAATATTTTCTTTGTGTGTATGCTAGGAAATGTCTCCAGATTCATTAGCTAGAGCCTCAACATACAACAAGACTGATTGCAAACACACTGTCCACAAGCTTAGGAGGAAAAGTGGAGGGTCTTGGACCAAGTCAGTACTCTGATTTAAAATCCAATGACAATTTTCTCACCTATTCAGAGGGGTAGTGTGATAAAAAGCCCTCAAACATTGACTGAAAATGGCTGCAGCAGACCTTTTGTAAAGCACCTCAAAAGAACAAACCAAGAGCCTAGTTATGGCTTTCACTTAAAAGTTTCATAAATATTGTGTGCAAAGGAAAGGAGGTGGTAGCAAAAGCTAATTTTTGCACTGCCATAGATGATTATAAATTATTTCTTTCTCAATACTTTCCTCAAATGGGGTGCATAACACATAATGTGGAAATTTTCGAAACCATTAAAGAATGAGCATATTCAAATACCCAAGATATAAGGTGGCAATCTTTATTTTGACCTTGGGCACATACTTTCATTTAACACTAATATTGCATGAGTATACATTTTGTATGCTGTGCACTATAAATTAAATGAACAAAATCAAAATATACTGTATAAATCATTTATGTGTTGATATATATATATATATATAACACACACACACACACACACTATATAATATATATAGTGCAGGTTTGTGATACGGTTTGCATATTAGTAGCTAGGGAGAAAATGAGTCCTGTATCTTAAAACAGTTTTTTATTCCTAAACTTTCGATAATCTACCAGGTGTCATCATTAGAGGAAAATAAGACAGACAGAAATCAAAGGTAATCTATGACAAATAATTGTGGATAAAAAATGTAAAGACCAACACCCTCTGAACCCCACCTTATTAATCATCCCCCCTTACAACCTCCATCTAATTACTAATATATATATATATATTAGTAGTATTTTAACTTTAGTAATATTCATTTAAAATTATTTGTTTTTCAGTTGTTTAACAGAAAAATTCAATGAATAAATTTAGTATATGAGCATATTAAGATGAATCAGGTAATCCATGATGATTCTCTATTAAATCCCCTAAAACAAAAAAACAACAAAATTCTGTGTGTGCGTGTGTGTGTGTGCGTGTGTGTATGTGTGTGTGTATATATATATATATATAATAGTATAAAAGACAAATAATAAGGCAAAAATCAACCCTGAATACAAATGATGAGCAACAGAGAGGGAAACGGAACATCTGAACCTCAGTAACACTGATCAAAAATATTTGCTGGAGTGCAGAATGCCATTACTCAATTTTATTTTTGTCCAAACCACTTATTGTGGTAGCTATTATCTACCATAGTAACATAGGACATAAGCTTGGGACAAACGGTGTACAAGGTGCTGTGCATAATTTTTTATAATAACAATGAGCTGTGCATAATTTTTCATAATAACAATGATAGAGCCTGTATAGTTCTTTTCTGCATCTAATGCATGAAAATTTGTCTCTTACTTTTAGTTGTTATAAACAGTATACAGTATTTCCATAAAACATGTATTCTACCTTTATTTTGGTGGATTGATACTTTAGTATGAGTAGTCTCTCCCAGGAAGTTAAATCTGTGTCTTATGGCAAATTAATAGAAAAATAACAACAAAAAATGTATTCTTTAAAAATTGTGTTTTTGTTTACTGGAGTTGCTGCTTTTATTGATTTATGCAAAGTAAAACCGTAAATTGGTATCATGTTTCCATTTTATGCACATGATTGATATGTGCGAAGTGTTCTACATACTGTAATTAATATAGATTATACATAAGTATGTTTCTTCCAAACAACTTGGTTTTTAATTAAAACAAGCAAAGTTATCATGAATTGATATTTTTGTTGACAGCATTTCAGTGTAAAACATTTTCCACACCTGTATATGTGTTCATAATTCAATACTCTTTTGAAACAAATAAATATTTGAGAGGTCTAGTCTTTTTTCCAATCTCATGAATCATATACATCAGCAAACAAGATGAGTGAAAAATGTGCACGTGTGGAGTTGTGGACAAGCTGATTGCTGGATGAGTGACACTGCAGAGGACAAAACAGATTCAGAATGGATGTGTGAAAGTAACTATATGACAAACAAGGTTTGTGGAAAATGGTAAATGAATAATAAGTAAACTTTTTTGTAAATCATGTGTGCCCCCTCCAAAAGTTTCTTTCTAGTCCATCTGTCTTTTTTTCTGAAACTGCTTTGCTCAATTCAGGGAAAGGGACAGCTAGCCAGACCCTGTCCTAGCAACATCTGGCACAAGGAGCTAGCTGGGAAGCCACACGAGTTCATTACAGGGCTTAACTCCCCAAATACCAGTGTCACTTACATTAAGCCAGTTTATCAGGTTAATCTGCAAGTGTTTAGGATGTGGGAGAAAAACTGGAGTACCAGAAGAATCCCTACGTAAATAAATGGACCAAGAAAACTCTACACTGACAGTGACTGGGACCATAATTTGGATACAGTATTCTAAAACTGCAAGGTAGACACACTAACTGTTGGTTTGCCCAGTTGTTTTACAATTAAATGATATTTAGGTGTCATTACAACATGTATAGGAGTTCACAAGTAGGAGTAATACAACCAAAGGACTGAAAAACATTGCTCTGCACCTTTCACCTTAGTAGTTATGTAAAGAGAAGTTCAGATTTGTCAGATGCGCCTTAACGACATATATGAATTCATTAACAGCATTAAACTCTTTAGAAGAGTTTCAGCTTAATAATCACAGATGCAGACCCAGATAATTTATTTACCATATTTGCAAAGGTTTTGGAACATTGAAAAATGTGTTGCCAAAAAGACTGTTACAAGAAAAATTACTAAGAAAAAATAATGATATTAGGGCCGGTTTTATTTTCACAACTTTGGGTAAACAAGCTGATGTTAAGAACAGTAGCGATTACCTGTACTATACAATAACAAAAAACAAGATTCATTGTTAAAAAACTCTGTAAGCTTTAGAAAAATGTAAAACGAGTCTGATATTTCTGTAGGCTTATCAGGAATACATTTTTTGTTGCGACTGATCTACACATTTTTGTGAGGAACTGAACCTTGTAGCATCGTTCTTACCTGAACACTGAAAGTTGCTGTAGTATGAAGCGCTGGTTTATAGAAGTTGAATTGCCCAAGAGGCGGGGCTGAAAAAAATTAGACTACAACACCCACAATGCATTGCACACTCTGTGCTGTAATATTGGTTTCCGTCCTAACGACTCCAATCAGCAACCTGTGGCGATTAGCGAGTTGAACGTGGAATAATGTTACTTCCAGAAAGAGGTCTTTTGACTTAATTGTAAGCTTCTGTTGTCCTGTGTACTGTGAGTGAAAAATTAGAATTCATTATATTTTTCGTTTAATTATTTAAAACTGGACGTTTGTTTTTTTATGTGTATCGATTAATAAGTACTACTTAATGAAGGAAAGACCGTCAATGTAATTATTGATTTACATAACTGCAATTAAAGCTAGATAACGCACTGTTCTGATATATGTGCAATAAATACTGTTTTAAAGTAGAACGGTAAATGAAAGACGGTTTTGTAACATCAAGGGTAAACACCCAAAACATTACCTGATGAAAGCTAAACTACAGTGAACAGCATGTCTCTTTTTAATTTTTCAGCATGGAAATAACCTTTACTTAATCTGTAAATCTGCACATATTTTTACACATAGTCTGAAGTAAACTGTCAGAACATAAGTTTTGTATGCATTTATTAATTGTGGGGGTACGAGAGTGCGGTAGAGGTTTGGTTTAAGTAGAGTTCATCATTTCATGTTTATCAGAAAAGGAGTGTGTCATTGCTGAGGGATGCACACATAGAGAGAGAGAGAGTGTGTGTGTGTGTGTGTGTGTGTGTGTATATATATATATATATGTATATGTATATGTATATGTATGTATATATATATATATATATATATATATATATATATATATATATATATATATATATATATATACACACACACACACACATATATCTAAGGGCAGGACGGTGGCGCAGTGGTAGCGCTACTGCCTCGCAGTAAGGAGACAGGGTTCGCTTCCCGGGTCCTCCCTGCATGGAGTTTGCATGTCTTCCCCGTGTCTGCGTGGTTTTTCTCCGGGTGCTTTGGTTTCCTCCCACAGTCCAAAGACATGCAGGTTAGGTGCATTAGCGATCCTAAATTGTCCCTAGGGTGTGCTTGGTGTGTGGGTGTGTGTGCCCTGCGGTGGGCTGGCGCCCTGTCCGGGGATTTGTTCCTGCCTTGCACCCTGTGCTGGCTGGGATTGGCTCCAGCAGACCCCAGTGACCCTGTTTTAGGATATAGCAGGTTGGAGAATGACTATACACACTCTCTCTCTCTGTTAATATTATATATAAAACATTTGATATAATATTTTAATCAAGCAGTGGGACTATCTAGAATAAACACTGTTATTTACTTGGTTTCGGGCTAAGAATTAATCTCATTTTACTACCAATCAGCATGCATAGCCTATTTGATTTTTGTATTTTTTAAATGCTGTAGAATTTCAAAAATTTCTTTATTTCTTCAGTTTATACACTTAAGACTCGCATGTAAATTAAGAAAATGTGCATTTAATACTAACACCAGAAAACACTTCAGCACACAAAGAGGCATAGGGCATAGGCATAGAGGAATCTACAAAAAAACTACCATATTATGAAGTGGAAGCAGAAACGTTGACAAATTTTAAAAATTTACCTGGTTTGCAGGTGTCCTAATACCTACTTATTATAAAGGATGGAAGCAGTTTGCATCATCCAGTCTTAGGTTTTAAATGATTTTGGAAGTTTGTTTCTACCATCTTTCTAATTTTATAACCGAAGAGCTGCATTTAACTGCATACATACTCATCCAGGATGTGCTTCCATCTCTTTGGTAGCATGTAATCTGCAGTATTTAGTGGAGAATGCGGTGTTTGCTGTCTCCATTTGTACTAACTGTATTTCAATGGCTCACAATACACAATATCTTTCAAATACTACTTTTATCTTAAGAATTTAGAAATGTCAACATTAGAAATGTTTTCAAATTTGTTGGGTTATAAATTGATCTGTTTGTATGGAATGATTACAATGAAAATTAATAAAATAAAAATATTAAAAAAAAAAAAAAGAAATGTCAACACACAGTCTACCTGTCATCACTACTTACCCACATCAGCCTACTCCACCCCAAACTGGTCTTTTCTTTATTCTTCATTATTAATCTGTCATAGAATGCATTTTTAGCTTGTGGTGCCTGCGTTCAGTTATTCCTGTGTCTGAAAACAGGTAATTTCTTTCTTGCATTTTGGTTGTCAGTGCCAGGTGTATTTCAGTTTCTGACTAATGATTGTGCAACTGCAGAATTATATCTGCTGTGCCTTTTTTCAGTCTTTTTTTTTCTACAGTATATGCTCTCGGTTCATTTTTACTTTTGTAGGTCCTGCTTTGTTTGCAAGGCTCTGTGTCTTATTTTGTATTTTAAATCATCTTGTTTTGACCTTTGTTAGCTTGTTGCTTTATTTGTTTTTTGTGTGCTTTGTGAACCATCTTCTGTGAACAGGGAAAGGTGCCTTCTGTGATTTTATTTTGTAAACCTATTTGGATTTTCTGCATATTCCATAAAATATCTGTTTTAAAACTTGTTGGGTGTTATTCTATTGTTTAATAGTTATTTAAACATTTCCTTTTTAGCGATACAAAAAATGATTTTAAGTTTTTGGAGAGTACTCATGAGAAGCAGCAGGAGTCTGAACCAGTCGTAGCTTTGAATCCAGTTTTATCTGTCACTTCGCATCAGAATGAACGAAAAGATCCTGATAAAGATTGTCATACTGTCATTATTAAAGGGGAGAAAGAAAGTGAAGCACAGCTTAATAATGACCCTAAAAAGTAAGTTGTTTTTTTTTCACATGCTGTTACTTATTCTACAATCCTTTATGTAAAAAGACCCTGTATTGTTATATTGTCATATTTATTTCCTAAATATTGTATTGTGATCCTGGGAAATATAATTTTGTACCTCTGTATAATGTCGCAAGGTATAGGTATAGATTGTATGACAATCAAAATCACTTGATTTAAATAAACCACTAAAAGACTCTTCTTAACCTTTGATATTCTTTCCACTTCTACTGTATTTTTAATTTACTGTTGAAAAATTTTTTAAATTATAATGTGATTTTTTTATACATTGCAAACAGAAATTTTAAAAATAACAAAAACACTTTTAATTATGCACAAGCATTTTTAAATTGATTGTGTTAATCCTATTACAGCTAAGTGTCAAACCAACAATTTCCATGATGTATTTGTTAAGCTTTGCTAGTAAAATACATTCACCATGACAATTTTAAAGTCCTTTGGACTTTATCAACAGGGAGATCTCAGGATATACAGTGCATCCAGAAAGTTTTCACAGCGCATCACTTTTTCCACATTTTGTTATGTTACAGCCTTATTCCAAAATGGATTAAATTCATTTTTTCCTCAGAATTCTACACACAACACCCCATAATGACAACGTGAAAAACGTTTACTTGAGATTTTTGCAAATTTATTAAAATTAAATCACATGTACATAAGTGTTTACAGCCTTTGCTCAATACTTTGTCGATGCACCTTGTGTAAACATGACTAAATAAAGAAACCTAAACCTAACCTAAATTACAGCCTCATGTCCTATCCTTGGCCAGTTTCGCCCATTCACACCTGAGCTCAATTTTGAGCTTCATGGCAAAGGCTGTGAATACTTATGTACATGTGCTTTCTCAATTTTTTTATTTTTAATAAATTTGCAAAAATCTCAAGTAAACTTTTTTCACGTTGTCATTATGGGGTGTTGTGTGTAGAATTCTGAGGAAAAAATGAATTTAATCCATTTTGGAATAAGACTGTAACATAACAATGTGGAAAAAGTGATGCGCTGTGAAAACTTTCCAGATGCACTGTACAGGTCTCACCCTGAATATGTTTATTAAAAACTAACCTAAATTAATAGAGTGCTTTCAAAATAATGAAATAGTTATGTAGCACTATCTGAGTTATCAACACAGACAAATAAGAAGCCTATATATCAGTTGGGCTGCCTAGTAAAAACCTTTGATACTGGATATTGATAGCGCCCAGAAGAGTGTGTAAATACTGTATGCTAGCAGTGGTGATGCAACTTGATGTGGTAATTTGGAAACAAGGACTGTGCCAGAGAGAGAGACATGCTCTGTGCATGTTCTAGATGCTGTGGAAGGGCAATAGGTAGGAGCACTGGAGAAAAGAAGAGAAAGGCAGTGGCCCAGGAAATGAGACGTGAAAGGTTAGGAGACCCAGCATGGGGGGTTGGGGGAGTTGTTTGGGGGGGGGGGGGGGGGGGGTTGAGTTGGCTTGGTATGGGGTCAGTACACCACCTGGCCAATGCTAGCACTTGAGAAGTGAGACATGGTTATCACTTTAAAAATAAGGGCTGGAAGTACTAGCCTTTTGCTTGATTTATATTCCAGGCATGATTCTAGAGATATCTAGATGTGACAAGTGGTTGTGGAGTGAAAATCCTCCTCAAACCATGAGCTATTTGTTGGCGCAGTCATGAGGTAAGTTTATGCCAGAATTCACTGGTTGGAGGAACAGAGGCCAGAATTATGTATGTGTGTAGGTGTCAATGAGAGAGAGAGCAATAAAGGAGTGTTTTAGCTGTACTCTGGGGTTTGCAGGTTAATAATAATAATTCTTTGCATTTATATAGGTTAAGGGCCTTGCTCAAGGGCCCAACAGAGCAGAGTCCCTATTGGCATTTACGGGATTCGAACCGGCAACCTTCCAATTGCCAGTGCAGATCCCAGGTTGGCATTTCACCCTGCCAGCTAGACAAAAGCTCAGTACTCATTTACTTATACACTGAGAGGCAGCATGGTCTTGTTTATCTTTTGTTTATTTCATATTACTTGTGGCAACCCAGTGCATTTTATTGGTAATAATGTGAGAGGAAAACATGCACAGTCAAGGAGTATATTCACACATATTTATTGAGTAGCCCAATTTAGAGTTGCCATTCAGTCATAATATTTTTGCCTCTGTGAAAGAAACCCAAGACTCTAGAGATATAAGCAAGCAGCTCTTCAGATGTCACCTGTTATTTCCTGAGTTTTATAGCATTTCAAATGAGAATTATATTATTACAGTGTCTGTGTTCAGTAATGCATCTGACAAGTGAGGATTCAAGGGGGTCCTCATTTATTGCATTACAGAACAGAACAACCCACTTAGCTAACAGACATTCATATAATACAGCAGCCAGATAATACTTACATAATAACTCACACACAGAATATTTCAGAATAAATGCTATATCATACGATGAGTTGTCTTAACATCTGGATAGGTGGTCTATTACAATTTTTGAATAACATATTTAAATTGAAACCCCTGAAGAAAGTATGCAGAAAACTTTATTTCTGAGACAAAACCTTCAAGTTTGCCAGGTTAAATTTATAAATGAGGAAAAATTGGGTTCTTAATGTCTGACAAGTGAGCCCAATGGGGTACATCTAATATCAAATAGTGCTTGTACAGTAACTGACTGTTTTAAGTAACAAATAAGAAAGTTGTTCATGTTATAAAATTGTCTGGATAAACTGCAATAATGGAATCAAGTGATTATTTTTGTTTAATATTAACCTCTGCTATGTGAGTGGTGTGACAGAAGTCTACAAACTCAAGGCTACATTAGAAACAAGCCAAATATGTTTAATGGCTGACTGAAAAGGAAGTGTTATTTAATTATTGTGCTTTAGTGCACTTTATTGGACTGTAGCCTTGTCCACATACTCATATACTGTATATAAGAAACCGCATGGAACTATGAGTACGAGTTACCATTGAATTACTTACTTACGTTCATTTTAGTGTGTTCTGGTCCAGACCCTGTGAATAAATATTTTTCCAATAAGGTACTTGATTGACAGTGTGCAGCCTATTGCTTAGAAAATAATACTTTTGCAGAAAGAGAAGGAAACTTAAGCAGTTCAACAATCCAAATAAAAAGGAGGTAGACACCAGTAATAAATATATTTTCAAGAAATGCAGTGTTGTACTGTAATGGTTATCACATACTACTTCAGTACAGCTGTGATAATGAGCAACAACACATTGTGCAGTCATTATTTACTGATGGCTTATTTGACTGGTTCAATGCAAATATTTTATTAACTGCCAGAGCAGGCAGGACACTTGGATGGGAAAGTTTACCCCTTAGTAGTTCATTAAACTGAGGAAGGATGGTCACAGTGGCATGAGAGACACATAAAACATGTCTTTTTGTAAAAGGTGCAAAGTTTATTGTGCAAACTGAAAAAGGAATTAATTAAATGGGTCCATAAATATTTAAAATGTTCAGATCAGTTCATTGAATAAAATGGGTAAAATCCAGGAAAGCAGTAAATAAACTGATCATTAAAAGAGGCTTCTTTAAAATGAGTCTTTTTAACATATTAAACAAACCACCACCATACTCTGGCTAAGCTGACACCAGAAGAGGTATCCCATAATGCTCATCTTCTGGACCCAGCCCATCTGGCATTATCAAAGGTGAGCTCTGTTGACTGCACTAGTGGGGTCTGTATCACCAAGAGGTATTCCCAGCCGCCAAATAACAGTGATTACTGGCCAGTCCCGCCTCAAGTCCTACCCTTTCATATTCCCAGTGGGACTTTACAGATTCCAACTTATAACCACCTAGACATATTCTCATCAGGTTCATGCTGCCTCACCACCACTCTCATCTCTCATCAATTTACAGTTACTCCCTTGTTTCTCCATTATTCTACCAAAAACTGTGATTTTTTTTTTATGATCTGATTCAACACAACTTGCCTTCCTGCCACTGCACTTACAATCATGTACACCCTCATCACCTCTACCGGTCCTACCTGCAGGCTTTTAATCATTGATCACCCACTCCCATCTCATGGTGATTAATCAATTAAAACGTTAAAAGTTAAAAAACGTTGCTGATTCTGTAGTGTGCTTTGCCACAATTTAATCTCTCTTTTTTCTATTTGCTATTGAACCTATAAAGTTTTGTTTAACACACGCTTACATGTCAGCGTTTTCTTATTTTTTTTTACTTCTTCACCTGTACAGTCAAATGATTTTTTCTAGGAAGTGCGAACAGATATAAGGTGGGCCTGGATTACAAGTTTTTTCATAGGCTTTGGTAATTCTAATGTTAAAACTAAAATAGGCAATAAAAGGTTCTGAATTGTAACAAACAAAAAGTAAGCCCAAAGAAAAAAGTTTTGCTTTAGTAGTAAATAAATGTTTCTAATTAAAAAATGGATAAGGCTAAACCTCCAAGACCTGAGTTGAGTACCCAGGTGTAGATTTTGCTTATTTTATAACTTTTCAAACAAAGAACAGCAGGGTATATGTCAGGAAAATTTAGGTCCTGGAACTCTGCTTTTTTATTTAGTGTACAAGCACTCCTAATCCACCATACAAATTTGGGAATCTATATTTGACATTTAATGTATGGAAAGTACCCATTCCTGTCTCTTTCTTTTCAAAACTGAAAGTATTGCATTTATCTTCATTGTTTCTAGTAAGGTGAGCATTTCTCTTTTTGTGATTCAGAGAAGCTGATAACATTTTTGTGAAGTTTATCTTGTGACAAAACTGGATGTGATATTTTCAATACTTCTGCATTATTAAATGCAGTTGTTTAACTTACAAACTTTCATGCAGTTACCCTGATTAAATATGAATTGGCGGAGCATCTGTCATTGATATATTTCAGTTATCTTAATAATTGGCAGTTGCAAGCCAGCATTTTTCTTCTAGGTGAAATAGTGCTGGGCGGTATACCGGTTCATACCGAAAACCGTTTTTTATTTTTTTTATGATATGGATTTTTCTTATACCGCAACACCGGTTTAAATTGCCTAAACGACGTTCGGAACGTGGCGCAGTGGGAAACTGTTCAAGTGGGGACCTTTTTCACTGCTACACCACCAAATAGTGGGCGGTAGCATAGGTATGCCGTGCGGTGAAAATGGACAGAGCCGAAAAAAACCAGTCACGTCTGTCGCCTGGAGATGCTTTAGTTTTAAAAGGTCAGATGTGTAAATACTGTTTCTATACTACTGGATAATGCTGCAAGCCAAGTTGTACTTGTTTTATTTGTTTTCAATACAGTGTAATGTACCTGGGTACTGTGTAATAGTGTGACAACATTTGACTTTATTCTCGACATTTCCACTTTAATCTTGATGCTTATGACGAGAATATATTCTTTTGACTTTATTCTCATAATTTGTCATTAAAGTAGAACATCGTAAACTAAACCATCATAAAATGAATATTTAATTTACTAGATTTTCTCAAACCCCGTCATAAGTTATATAGCACATTAAATGCTTTGTGTTAAGTGATTCGTTCAGAGATGGGCGCAACTCTGAATGGATGGCATAATTAAACATGTATAACGAAGATATTTTTAAAGTTCTGAACACTCCGTGGGCTAAATTTATAACTAGTTTTAATTTCACAAAGACGTTTATCGTGTGGTGATTGGTTATGTGGCTATGTGGTGAAAGAAAAAGGAAGGATAGGAACTGGGGTTTTGGTAGCCTACGTCAGATAGAGACAGCATGCATGCAATAAAGATAGCCCGCTCTGAAGAACATGCATTGAATTCTGTGTTTGTGTCTCTGACCAGCAGATCACAGACCCAACATTTACACAATATTTAAGTTAAACCTGTGCGATAGCTATTCATACATCCAGTTTTTTGGAGCCTCGTCACACCTGCCATAAAGTTCTCTACACTGAACATACACCTGGGGACCCCTTACTGCGAGGGAGCAGCACTACCGCCTCACTACCGTGCATGTGTAATACCTGCTTTACTTGATATCATTTTCATGATGAAATACATTATTTATCTTAGCATTCTAAATTTTCAGAAAGCAGGAATATCATGAAGTGAATGGATTCTGTATGGTGATCGCTGTCTTCTGTTAGTGCGGAGGAAGTCAGTTTAAGAAGCGTAGTGATTAACCACTGGGTCGGGGAACGTAACACAAATCATTTAATGTGCTGCATTAATTTATGACGGGGTAAATTAAGTAATTGATTAAACATTGATTTTAGGAAGAAATTTAGTTTACGACATTCTACTTTTAATTATGAAGTAAACTATGAGAATAAAGTGGAAATGTCGACTTTAATCTCAACATAAACGGAGAGAATAAAGTGGAAATGTCGACTTTAATCTCGATATAAACGGCGAGAATAAAGTGGAAATGTTGACTTTGTTCTCGACATATAGTTTGTTTTTTTTTCTTCCCAGTATAGCTTAGCTTGAAGCAAGGTCCATATTAATGCAGTTTGCCTAAATGATGGTTCAGCTGGTAAAGATGTCATCACCAAGTTGCACTTGTTGTATTTTATTTTAATTTGGTGAATACTGTGTAATGCACCTGGGCTTGAAGTCTTGAAGTAATACTGCAACTATCAGTAATAAAACTATTATTTATTTTATTGTTTTTATTTATTAGTTTAAATATTATGCAGTTTAATGATGATAAAGTTGTTTAAAAAGTCACTTTAACGTGTCAGTGGACAGAGATTGTTAACATTAACAGAAAGTGTAGTTGGTTTACAAAAAATATTTACTATTTATTCCTTTTCTAAGACATATTCGGTGCAATACAATTTTTGACAAGCACTTCTGGATATTTTACTAAGTCTAAATGCCTCTTTGTATGGTTGAAAATATGTTGTCAAAATTATAGTTTGTTTTTGCAAAATTTGTTCAATAAAAAAGGTTCTATATTTTGACTGCATCTGTCATGCAATGTGATACCTTCTCCATTAGTGTCACCCCCTTGAAAACTATCACTTTATGGGGCAATGCAAAACTGTATTAATACTTGTGTGCACATTAAAATGTTTTTTTTGTACAATGTACAATACTCTTGACAGTGGAATAGGTTATTCTTAGCCAGTAATTGCAGTGGAAAATGTGGTTAACATCCACTCATGCATGGGGAAAAAAATACCGTTGAATACCGTGAAACCGGGGTAATTTAGAAAAATACCGTGATATAGAATTTTGGTCATACCGCCCACCCCTAAGGTGAAACAATATTGCTAATATCTAAATTAGTAATGTCGCCTTTATTGTAAGTGTTTGCCATGTCTACAATTCTGTTCAAGGCAAGCAATATTATTAAAAGACCAAGACCATTAACACGAACACCTCTATATTTAGGGATGGTTTTTACTCTGTTCTATTACTCAGCAACCACTTGTTTTAGAAAGTGCTTAATCATACTTGATATGTATTTCTCATTTATAATTTCTGAGGTTTATTTAACTTAACAGTGTTCCTTGTCATTAACTGGTATCATGCTGCTGTTACTAGTGTGTGGGAGATGTGCACGTAACAATCTCATTACACTCATTGCTAATGATGGGACATTAACCTGGACTTTCCCCTCAAATTTCTGTTCTTTTAGAAATATGAGACTTCTGTGTTTCGTGGTTATTTGATTTTAGCATCATACACTTTCAGAGCTAATTATAAGGTATTCAGGTGTCAGTTATCCATTTACTGCCTTTTATGTTTTGCACACTGAGGTAATTTGTGATCAGATGTGAAAATAATTAACACTAAGTGCAATAGCAGTGGGATGTAAGAGATTTCTTTATTTGCATTTTAAGTAGAATTAATACTAAATATTGCATCATGGTTACATTTTTATGCCAAAAGTATAATATCGATACCGCCATTTTGGTCTGATTGTTGTATTAAATGTAAACTTCATATTATTGCGGATATGCACCAAATGTATTTTCACCCTGTTGTGATTTTATGTTTTAATTTATAATTTTTGAAAGATAACTTCTTTCAAGCCCTTAGAGTTATCCTCCTCAAACTTGGCCTTTAATTAGTGCTAGTGCCAGTTTATTAAAATTGTGCAAACCTATTCTTCTCAACCTTTTTCTTTCTTTTCATTTATTTGGTCAATGTCAGTTTTATCCTTTCTGGTAAGAAAAAAATGCATTTTGTTTAGACCTTAAGTAACCCAATATGTTCTGTCCATGTTTCTAAGTCTTGCATATTTCTGAAGCGCAATGAAAACGTTTCTTATTGACACATATCAGAATATAGACTTACAAGTTGTCTTTTAAGACATTATAGCATGAGGAGCAAAACATGGTGGGGAGAGGTACAGTACATTCTGGGTCATGCTTAATGGAGCTCAATGACAGACACATAACACAAGTCTTATCCCAGTAGAAGCTGCCATTAGATTAAGCAAGATATTGAGCAGGCTGGAGTAAATTGCCTAAATAAAGTGTTAATGGTTTTTCATGTGGAACTGGGAACTGGGTTTCTTGCCATGCAGATATATATCAAAGTATAAAATGTTTTCAGATGTGTTCTAAGAGTCAACATCATCATTTGTTTTAACAAAAATATCACGGGGCAGTTCACACGCATTTCATAATTAGTACAACAGATTGACACTGGCATCATCAGCAAAGTACCATAATTTTGAAGTTCTGCACTATGAGTATCCTATTGTGTTGGGGTGAATGCCCATATGTTTTAGGGTTTGTATGATCTTTGTGTTTGAGGCAGGTACAGTATATTCATAGTTTGAATGCAAATAAAGGAAGTGGAGAAAATGCTGCTTTCTGCTTTTGTTATTTATTTATTTATTTTTTAATTCATTAATTCCCATCCTGTACTTGGAGCAGTTAAGTTGAAAGTAAAACTGCCAAAGAGTGCTTTACCTATGGGACTTAATTAAACTGAGACATTTTTAAAAATGCAGTTACATTGGCTAAGATTCAACCACTTTGTGAAAATGTTTATTCACTACATTTAAATTTAGGGTTATAACTATTTTATGGAAATTTGTAATTTGGGTAATGAAGAAGAAATTGAATTCACAAATTTCTGGAGGTTATTTTTAATTACAAGGATTGAACATAAACAATAGATACATATTCACCTTTTTCACATATTTGTGTTTATTTAAAAGTGCATAATGTGATCCCAGGCTGTTTGTGTAATAACATTTTTGACAAGAGCGAGCAATTATCTCATAATTTCTATTTATTTATCAAGTTGAAAGTCTGAAGATTCAAAAAATGTGTTACTGTAAGCTACAGGACTTCATAACTTGTTCTATTTATCAGCAGTCCCCTGTGTGAAGAAATACCACTTAATCTATACTAATAAAAGGCAAAGCCCTCACTGACTGACTGACTGACTGACTGACTGACTGATTCACTCATCACTAATTCTCCAACTTCCCGTGTAGGTAGAAGGCTAAAATTTGGCAGGCTCATTCCTTACAGCTTACTTACAAAAGTTAGGCAGGTTTCATTTCGAAATTCTACGCGTAATGGTCATAACTGGAACCTGTTTTTTGTCCATATAGTCTAATGGAGAAGGCGGAGTCACGTATCACGTCATCACGTATTACGCCTCCTACGTAATCACGTGAAGTGAAAACAAGGAAGAGATTTACAGCATGAGTCAAATGCGGGAACGAAGGTAAATGACGTTAATTGTTGAGTGTCTTTTAATACTGTGTAAGCATACATATTAACAGATGTGCAATTAAACGTGTGCATTTACGGGGTGATTTCTCAGGCTTAAAAGCTCGCCTTTTATTAAAAAGGTAAATGCTGTTTTCATTCTGAAGGGCACAAACCACGTTAAGATTTCATGCTGAAGAGTAAGCTCAGCACACAGCTTGGTCATATTACAGCCGGAAGGGTGAACTGACAATATGATATACAAAGAGATCCTTAAGAAATAATTATTGATTCATTTTCCCTCAGTTTAAAAAGGTTTACTTTTCTTCTTAATAAAAATTTTAAAGCGGTACTTCGCCGCTGCGAAGCGCGGGTATTTTGATATGTATCAAAATATATCGCGTCATCACGCCTCCCATGTAAGCACGTGAACTGACCCGCTGCCGTTTGCAATGCCATATTCGCGAGATACAAGTTTAATGACAAGACACGAGGTATAAACGACAGTTTGGATCACTTTGTGACAGAGTTAAAATTGCTGTGGCCAGAAACTTTTAACTGCCGGATCTTAGCTAACATTAAATAAACCCGTGGACATCGCAACATCACACAAGACAGCGGCTCACGTGAACTGACTGAACGCAGCAGGAGTGATCACTTCAATGAATCAAACCTATTCAAAAAACACATTTCACAATTGATAAGGTACGAAAACAATAGATAGATAGATAGATAGATACTTTATTAATCCCAATGGGAAATTCACAATATGAAACCGATTGTGGATTTCCGTACAGCCACTGAAACTTTGTGACGGCACGAGACTTCAGGTCACGTGTCTGCAAAAGAACCTCATTCAGGCAACTATTTTTACTGGCAGTGGCTCGGGGGAGAGAGTTTTTATTCCTCGCATCCCCGTTATACCCTCTGATCTCCAATTTCAATTCAAACGCCTCCAATTTACACTAAGGCTCTGCTTAGCAATGACAATAAGTCTCCGTTGTTGAATGTCTTTTAATACTGTGTAAGCATAGATATTAACACGTGCAATTAAACGTGTGCATTTACGGGGTGATTTCTCAGGCTTAAAAGCTCGCCTTTTATTAAAAAGGTGAATGCAAACTGTTTTCATTCTGAAGGGCACAAACCACGTTAGATTTCATGCTCAAGAGTAAGCTCAGCACACATCTTGGTCATATTAGAACTGTAAGGGCGAACTGACAACATGGTATACAAAGAGATCCTTAAGAAATAATTATTGATTCATTTTCCCTCAGTTTAAAAAGGTTTACTTTTCTTCTTAATAAAAATTTTAAAGCAGTACTTCGCCGCTGCCAAGCGCGGGTATTTTGATATATATCAAAATATATCGCGTCATCACGCCTCCCAT